>NW_027473893.1:42635-124487 GCF_050947335.1 Megachile rotundata
AATAAGTGTAGTAAGTGTCGTTCTATCGATCATATAAGCATAATATGGCTAATAATATGAGTTAGTTTGATAATAATAAGAGTAATAAGAATAGTAATTGTCGTTCTATCGATCATTTAAGCATAATATGGCTAATAATATGAGTTAGATTGATAGTAATAACAGTAATAAGTATAGTAATTGTCGCTCTGTCGATAATATAAGCATAATATGGCTAATAATATGAGTTAGATTGATAATACTAAGAGTAGTGAGTATAGAAATTGTCGTTCTATCGATCATATCTGCATAATATGGTTAATAATATGAGTTAGATTCATAATAATAAGAGTAATAAGTGTAGTAATTGTCGTTCTATCGATCATATAAGCATAATATGGCTAATAATATGAGTTAGATTGATAATAATTCGAGTAATAAGAATAGTAATTGTCGTTCTATCGATCATTTAAGCATAATATGGCTAATAATATGAGTCAGATTGATAGTAATAACAGTAATAAGTATAGTAATTGTCATTCTGTCGATAATATAAGCATAATATGGGTAATAATATGAGTTAGATTGATAATAATAACAGTAATAAGTATAGTAATTGTCGTTCTATCGATATTATAAGCATAATATGGCTAATAATAAGAGTTAGATCGATATTGATAAGAGTAATAAGTACAGTAATTGTCGTTCTATCGATCATATAAGCATAATATGGTTAATAATATGAGTTAGATTGATAACAGTAAGTGTAATAAGTATAGTAATTGTCGTTCTATCGATCATTTAAGCATAATATGGCTAATAATATGAGTTAGATTGATAATAATAAGAGTAGTAAGTATAGTAAATGTCGTGCTATCGATCATATCTGCATAATATGGTTAATAATATGAGTTAGATTGATAATAGTAAGAGTAATGTGTATAATAAATGTCGTGCTATCGATCATATCTGCATAATATGGTTAATAATATGAGTTAGATTGATAATAGTAAGAGTAATGTTTATAGTAAATGTCGTGCTATCGATCATATCTGCACAATATGGTTAATAATATGAGTTAGATTGATAACAGTGAGTGTAATAAGTATAGTAATTGTCGTTCTATCGATCATATTAGCATAATGTGGTTAATAATATGAATTAGATTGATAATAATAAGAGTAATAAGTATAGTATTTGTCGTTCTATCGATCATATAAGCATAATATGGCTAATAATATGAGTCAGATTTATAATAATAAGAGTAATAAGTATAGTAATTGTCGTTCTATCGATCATATAAGCATAATATGGCTAATAATATGAGTTAGATTGATAATAATAAGAGTAGTAAGTATAGTAAATGTCGTGCTATCGATCATATCTGCATAATATGGTTAATAATATGAGTTAGATTGATAGTAGTAAGAGTAATGTGTATAATAAATGTCGTGCTATCGATCATATCTGCATAATATGGTTAATAATATGAGTTAGATTGATAATAATAAGAGTAATGAGTATAGTAATTGTCGTTCTATCGATCATATAAGCATAATATGGCTAATAATATGAGTTAGATTGATAATAATAAGAGTAATGAGTATAGTAATTGTCGTTCTATCGATCATTTAAGCATAATATGGCGAATAATATGAGTTGGGTTGATAAAAATAAGAATAATAAGTATAGTAATTGTCGTTCTATCGATCATATAAGCATAATATGGCTAATAATATGAGTTAGATTGATAATAATAAGAGTAATGAGTATAGTAATTGTCGTTCTATCGATCATATAAGCATAGTATGGCTAATAATATGAGTTAGATTGATAATACTAAGAGTAATGAGTATAGTAATTGTCGTTCTATCGATCATATAAGCATAATATGGCTAATAATATGAGTTAGATTGATAATACTAACAGTAGTGGGTATAGTAATTGTAGTTCTAGCGATCATTTAAGCATAATATGGCTAATAATATGAGTTGGATTGATAATAATAAAAGTAATAAGTATAGTAATTGTCGTTCTATCGATAATATAAGCATAATATGGCTAATAATATGAGTTAGATTGATAATACTAAGAGTAGTGAGTATAGTAATTCTCGTTCTATCGATCATAGAAGCATAATATGGTTAATAATATGAGTTAGATTGATAATAGTAAGAGTAATGAGTATAGTAATTGTCGTTCTATCGATCATATAAGCATAATATGGCTAATAATATGAGTTAGATTGATAATACTAACAGTAGTGGGTATAGTAATTGTAGTTCTAGCGATCATTTAAGCATAATATGGCTAATAATATGAGTTGGATTGATAATAATCAAAGTAATAAGTATAGTAATTGTCGTTCTATCGATAATATAAGCATAATATGGCTAATAATATGAGTTAGATTGATAATACTAAGAGTAGTGAGTATAGTAATTCTCGTTCTATCGATCATATAAGCATAATATGGCTAATAATATGGGTTAGATTGATAATACTCAGAGTAGTGAGTATAGTAATTCTCGTTCTATCGATCATATAAGCATAATATGGCTAATAATATGAGTTAGATTGATAATAATAAGAGTAATGAGTATAGTAATTGTCGTTCTATCGATCATATCTGCATAATATGGTTAATAATATGAGTTAGATTGATAATAATTCGAGTAATAAGAATAGTAATTGTCGTTCTATCGATCATTTAAGCATAATGTGGCTAATAATATGAGTTAGATTGATAATAATAAGAGTAATGAGTATAGTAATTGTAGTTCTATCGATCATATCTGCATAATATGGTTAATAATATGAGTTAGATTCATAATAATAAGAGTAATAAGTGTAGTAATTGTCGTTCTATCGATCATATAAGCATAATATGGCTAATAATATGAGTTAGATTCATAATAATAAGAGTAATAAGTGTAGTAATTGTCGTTCTATCGATCATATAAGCATAATATGGCTAATAATATGAGTTAGATTGATAATAATAACAGTAATAAGTATAGTAATTGTCGTTCTATCGATATTATAAGCATAATATGGCTAATAATAAGAGTTAGATTGATAATATTAAGAGTAGTGAGCATAGTAATTCTCGTTCTATCGATCATATAAGCATAATATGGCTAATAATATGAGTTAGATTGATAATAATAAGAGTAATAAGTATAGTAATTGTAGTTCTATCGATCATATCTGCGTAATATGGTTAATAATATGAGTTAGATTCATAATAATAAGAGTAATAAGTATAGTAATTGTCGTTCTATCGATCATATAAGCATAATATGGCTAATAATATGAGTTAGGTTGATAATAATAAGAGTAATAAGTATAGTGATTGTCGTTCTACCGATCAAATTTGCATAATATGGTTAATAATATGAGTTAGATTGATAACAGTGAGTGTAATAAGTATAGTAATTGTCGTTCTATCGATAATATAAGCATAATATGGCTAATAATATGAGTTAGATTGATAATACTAAGAGTAGTGAGTATAGTAATTCTCGTTCTATCGATCATAGAAGCATAATATGGCTAATAATATGAGTTAGATTGATAATAATAAGAGTAATGGGTATAGTAATTGTAGTTCTATCGATCATATCTGCATAATATGGTTAATAATATGAGTTAGATTGATAATAATAAGAGTAATAAGTATAGTAATTGTAGTTCTATTGCTCATATAAGCATAATATGGCTAATAATATGAGTTACATTCATAATAATAAGAGTAATAAGTATAGTAATTGTCGTTCTATCGATCATTTAAGCATAATATGGCTAATAATATGAGTTAGATTGATAATAATAAGAGTAGTAAGTATAGTAAATGTCGTGCTATCGATCATATCTGCGTAATATGGTTAATAATATGAGTTAGATTGATAACAGTAAGAGTAATGTGTATAGTAAATGTCGTGCTATCGATCATATCTGCACAATATGGTTAATAATATGATTTAGATTGATAACACTGAGTGTAATAAGTATAGTAATTGTCGTTCTATCCATCATATTAGCATAATATGGTTAATAATATGAATTAGATTGATGATAATAAGAGTAATAAGTATAGTAAATGTCGTGCTATCGATCATATCTGCATAATATGGTTAATAATATGAGTTAGATTGATAATAGTGAGTGTAATAAGTATAGTAATTGTCGTTCTGTCGATCATATCTGCATAATATGGTTAATAATATGAGTTAGATTGATAATAATAAGAGTAATAAGTATAGTAATTGTAGTTCTATTGCTCATATAAGCATAATATGGCTAATAATATGAGTTAGATTCATAATAATAAGAGTAATAAGTATAGTAATTGTCGTTCTATCGATCATTTAAGCATAATATGGCTAATAATATGAGTTAGATTGATAATAATAAGAGTAGTAAGTATAGTAAATGTCGTGCTATCGATCATATCTGCGTAATATGGTTAATAATATGAGTTAGATTGATAATAGTAAGAGTAATGTGTATAGTAAATGTCGTGCTATCGATCATATCTGCACAATATGGTTAATAATATGATTTAGATTGATAACACTGAGTGTAATAAGCATAGTAATTGTCGTTCTATCCATCATATTAGCATAATATGGTTAATAATATGAATTAGATTGATGATAATAAGAGTAATAAGTATAGTAAATGTCGTGCTATCGATCATATCTGCATAATATGGTTAATAATATGAGTTAGATTGATAATAGTGAGTGTAATAAGTATAGTAATTGTCGTTCTGTCGATCATATCTGCATAATATGGTTAATAATATGAGTTGGATTGATAATAATAAGAGTAATAAGTAGAGTAATTGTCGTTCTATCGTTCATATAAGCATAATATGGTTAATAATATGAGTTAGATTGATAATAATAAGAGTAATGAGTATAGTAATTGTAATTCTATCGATCATATCTGCATAATATGGTTAATAATATGAGTTAGATTCATAATAATAAGAGTAATAAGTGTAGTAATTGTCGTTCTATCGATCATATAAGCATAATATGGCTAATAATATGAGTTAGATTGATAATAATTCGAGTAATAAGAATAGTAATTGTCGTTCTATCGATCATTTAAGCATAATATGGCTAATAATATGAGTTAGATTGATAATAATAAGAGTAATGAGTATAGTAATTGTAGTTCTATCGATCATATCTGCATAATATGGTTAATAATATGAGTTAGATTCATAATAATAAGAGTAATAAGTGTAGTAAGTGTCATTCTATCGATCATATAAGCATAATATGGCTAATAATATGAGTTAGTTTGATAATAATAAGAGTAATAAGAATAGTAATTGTCGTTCTATCGATCATTTAAGCATAATATGGCTAATAATATGAGTTAGATTGATAGTAATAACAGTAATAAGTATAGTAATTGTCGCTCTGTCGATAATATAAGCATAATATGGCTAATAATATGAGTTAGATTGATAATACTAAGAGTAGTGAGTATAGAAATTGTCGTTCTATCGATCATATCTGCATAATATGGTTAATAATATGAGTTAGATTCATAATAATAAGAGTAATAAGTGTAGTAATTGTCGTTCTATCGATCATATAAGCATAATATGGCTAATAATATGAGTTAGATTGATAATAATTCGAGTAATAAGAATAGTAATTGTCGTTCTATCGATCATTTAAGCATAATATGGCTAATAATATGAGTCAGATTGATAGTAATAACAGTAATAAGTATAGTAATTGTCATTCTGTCGATAATATAAGCATAATATGGGTAATAATATGAGTTAGATTGATAATAATAACAGTAATAAGTATAGTAATTGTCGTTCTATCGATATTATAAGCATAATATGGCTAATAATAAGAGTTAGATCGATATTGATAAGAGTAATAAGTACAGTAATTGTCGTTCTATCGATCATATAAGCATAATATGGTTAATAATATGAGTTAGATTGATAACAGTAAGTGTAATAAGTATAGTAATTGTCGTTCTATCGATCATTTAAGCATAATATGGCTAATAATATGAGTTAGATTGATAATAATAAGAGTAGTAAGTATAGTAAATGTCGTGCTATCGATCATATCTGCATAATATGGTTAATAATATGAGTTAGATTGATAATAGTAAGAGTAATGTGTATAATAAATGTCGTGCTATCGATCATATCTGCATAATATGGTTAATAATATGAGTTAGATTGATAATAGTAAGAGTAATGTTTATAGTAAATGTCGTGCTATCGATCATATCTGCACAATATGGTTAATAATATGAGTTAGATTGATAACAGCGAGTGTAATAAGTATAGTAATTGTCGTTCTATCGATCATATTAGCATAATGTGGTTAATAATATGAATTAGATTGATAATAATAAGAGTAATAAGTATAGTATTTGTCGTTCTATCGATCATATAAGCATAATATGGCTAATAATATGAGTCAGATTTATAATAATAAGAGTAATAAGTATAGTAATTGTCGTTCTATCGATCATATAAGCATAATATGGCTAATAATATGAGTTAGATTGATAATAATAAGAGTAGTAAGTATAGTAAATGTCGTGCTATCGATCATATCTGCATAATATGGTTAATAATATGAGTTAGATTGATAGTAGTAAGAGTAATGTGTATAATAAATGTCGTGCTATCGATCATATCTGCATAATATGGTTAATAATATGAGTTAGATTGATAATAATAAGAGTAATGAGTATAGTAATTGTCGTTCTATCGATCATATAAGCATAATATGGCTAATAATATGAGTTAGATTGATAATAATAAGAGTAATGAGTATAGTAATTGTCGTTCTATCGATCATTTAAGCATAATATGGCGAATAATATGAGTTGGGTTGATAAAAATAAGAATAATAAGTATAGTAATTGTCGTTCTATCGATCATATAAGCATAATATGGCTTATAATATGAGTTAGATTGATAATAATAAGAGTAATGAGTATAGTAATTGTCGTTCTATCGATCATATAAGCATAATATGGCTAATAATATGAGTTAGATTGATAATACTAACAGTAGTGGGTATAGTAATTGTAGTTCTAGCGATCATTTAAGCATAATATGGCTAATAATATGAGTTGGATTGATAATAATAAAAGTAATAAGTATAGTAATTGTCGTTCTATCGATAATATAAGCATAATATGGCTAATAATATGAGTTAGATTGATAATACTAAGAGTAGTGAGTATAGTAATTCTCGTTCTATCGATCATAGAAGCATAATATGGTTAATAATATGAGTTAGATTGATAATAGTAAGAGTAATGAGTATAGTAATTGTCGTTCTATCGATCATATAAGCATAATATGGCTAATAATATGAGTTAGATTGATAATACCAACAGTAGTGGGTATAGTAATTGTAGTTCTAGCGATCATTTAAGCATAATATGGCTAATAATATGAGTTGGATTGATAATAATCAAAGTAATAAGTATAGTAATTGTCGTTCTATCGATAATATAAGCATAATATGGCTAATAATATGAGTTAGATTGATAATACTAAGAGTAGTGAGTATAGTAATTCTCGTTCTATCGATCATAGAAGCATAATATGGTTAATAATATGAGTTAGATTGATAATAGTAAGAGTAATGAGTATAGTAATTGTCGTTCTATCGATCATATAAGCATAATATGGCTAATAATATGAGTTAGATTAATAATACTAAGAGTAGTGAGTATAGTAATTGTAGTTCTATCGATCATTTAAGCATAATATGGCTAATAATATGAGTTGGATTGATAATAATAAAAGTAAACAGTATAGTAATTGTCGTTCTATCGATAATATAAGCATAATATGTCTAATAATATGAGTTAGATTGATAATACTAAGAGTAGTGAGTATAGTAATTCTCGTGCTATCGATCATAGAAGCATAATATGGCTAATAATATGAGTTAGATTCATAATACTGAGAGTAGTGAGTATAGTAATTCTCGTTCTATCGATCATATAAGCATAATATGGCTAATAATATGGGTTAGATTGATAATACTCAGAGTAGTGAGTATAGTAATTCTCGTTCTATCGATCATATAAGCATAATATGGCTAATAATATGAGTTAGATTGATAATAATAAGAGTAATGAGTATAGTAATTGTCGTTCTATCGATCATATAAGCATAATATGGCTAATAATAAGAGTTAGATTGATAATAATAAGAGTAATGAGTATAGTAATTGGCGTTCTATCGATATTATAAGCATAATATGGCTAAAAATAAGAGTTAGATTGATAATAATAAGAGTAATGAGTATAGTAATTGTAGTTCTATCGATCATATCTGCATAATATGGTTAATAATATGAGTTATATTCATAATAATAAGAGTAATAAGTATAGTAATTGTCGTTTTATCGATCATATAAGCATAATATGGCTAATAATATGAGTTAGATTGATAATAATAACAGTAATAAGTATAGTAATTGTCGTTCTATCGATAATATAAGCATAATATGACTAATAATATGAGTGAGATTGATAATAATAAGAGTAATGAGTATAGTAATTGTCGTTCTATCGCTCATTTAAGCATAATATGGCCAATAATATGAGTTAGATTGATGATAATAAGAGTAATAAGTATAGTAAATGTCGTGCTATCGATCATATCTGCATAATATGGTTAATAATATGAGTTAGATTGATAATACTGAGTGTAATAAGTATAGTAATTGTAATTCTATCGATCATATCTGCATAATATGGTTAATAATATGAGTTAGATTGATAATAATTCGAGTAATAAGAATAGTAATTGTCGTTCTATCGATCATTTAAGCATAATGTGGCTAATAATATGAGTTAGATTGATAATAATAAGAGTAATGAGTATAGTAATTGTAGTTCTATCGATCATATCTGCATAATATGGTTAATAATATGAGTTAGATTCATAATAATAAGAGTAATAAGTGTAGTAATTGTCGTTCTATCGATCATATAAGCATAATATGGCTAATAATATGAGTAAGATTCATAATAATAAGAGTAATAAGTGTAGTAATTGTCGTTCTATCGATCATATAAGCATAATATGGCTAATAATATGAGTTAGATTGATAATAATAACAGTAATAAGTATAGTAATTGTCGTTCTATCGATATTATAAGCATAATATGGCTAATAATAAGAGTTAGATTGATAATATTAAGAGTAGTGAGCATAGTAATTCTCGTTCTATCGATCATATAAGCATAATATGGCTAATAATATGAGTTAGATTGATAATAATAAGAGTAATAAGTATAGTAAATGTCGTGCTATCGATCATATCTGCATAATATGGTTAATAATATGAGTTAGATTGATAATAGTAAGAGTAATGTGTATAGTAAATGTCGTGCTATCGATCATATCTGCACAATATGGTTAATAATATGAGTTAGATTGATAACAGTGAGTGTAATAAGTATAGTAATTGTCGTTCTATCGATCATATTAGCATAATATGGTTAATAATATGAATTAGATTGATAATAATAAGAGTAATAAGTATAGTATTTGTCGTTCTATCGATCATATAAGCATAGTATGGCTAATAATATGAGTCAGATTTATAATAATAAGAGTAATAAGTATAGTAATTGTCGTTCTATCGATCATATAAGCATAATATGGCTAATAATATGAGTTAGATTGATAATAATAACAGTAATAAGTATAGTAATTGTCGTTCTATCGATATTATAAGCATAATATGGCTAATAATAAGAGTTAGATCGATAATGATAAGAGTAATAAGTACAGTAATTGTCGTTCTATCGATCATATAAGCATAATATGGCTAATAATATGAGTTAGATTGATAATAATAACAGTAATAAGTATAGTAATTGTCGTTCTATCGATATTATAAGCATAATATGGCTAATAATAAGAGTTAGATCGATAATGATAAGAGTAATAAGTACAGTAATTGTCGTTCTATCGATCATATAAGCATAATATGGTTAATAATATGAGTTAGATTGATAACAGTAAGTGTAATAAGTATAGTAATTGTCGTTCTATCGATCATTTAAGCATAATATGGCTAATAATATGAGTTAGATTGATAATACTAAGAGTAGTGAGTATAGTAATTCTCGTTCTATCGATCATATAAGCATAATATGGCTAATAATATGGGTTAGATTGATAATAATAAGAGTAATGAGTATAGTAATTGTAGTTCTATCGATCATTTAAGCATAATATGGCTAATAATATGAGTTAGATTGATAATAATAACAGTAATAAGTATAGTAATTGGCGTTCTATCGATATTATAAGCATAATATGGCTAATAATAAGAGTTAGATTGATAATAATAAGAGTAATAAGTATAGTAATTGTCGTTCTATCGATATTATAAGCATAATATGGCTAATAATAAGAGTTAGATTGATAATAGTAAGAGTTAATGTGTATAGTAAATGTCGTGCTATCGATCATATCTGCATAATATGGTTAATAATATAAGTTAGATTGATAATAGTAAGAGTAATGTGTATAGTAAATGTCGTGCTATCGATCATATCTGCACAATATTGTTAATAATATGAGTTAGATTGATAACAGTGAGTGTAAAAAGTATAGTAGTTGTCGTTCTATCGATCATATTAGCATAATATGGTTAATAATATGAATTAGATTGGTAATAATAAGAGTAATAAGTATAGTAATTGTCGTTCTATCGATCATTTAAGCATAATATGGCTAATAATATGAGTTAGATTGATAGTAATAACAGTAATAAGTATAGTAATTGTCGTTCTACCGATAATATAAGCATAATATGGCTAATAATATGAGTTAGATTGATAATACTAAGAGTAGTGAGTATAGTAATTCTCGTGCTATCGATCATATAAGCATAATATGGCTAATAATTAGGGTTAGATTGATAATAATAAGAGTAATGAGTATAGTAATTGTAGTTCTATCGATCATTTAAGCATAATATGGCTAATAATATGAGTTAGATTGATAATAATAACAGTAATAAGTATAGTAGTTGGCGTTCTATCGATATTATAAGCATAATATGGCTAATAATAAGAGTTAGATTGATAATAATAAGAGTAATAAGTATAGTAATTGTCGTGCTATCGATATTATAAGCATAATATGGCTAATAATAAGAGTTAGATTGATAATAATAAGAGTAATAAGTATAGTAATTGTCGTTCTATCGATCATTTAAGCATAATATGGCTAATAATATGAGTTAGATTGATAGTAATAACAGTGATAAGTATAGTAATTGTCGTTCTACCAATAATATAAGCATAATATGGCTAATAATGTGAGTTAGATTGATCATAATAAGAGTAATGAGTACAGTATTTGTCGTTCTATCGATCATATAAGCATAATATGGCTAATAGTATGAGTTAGATTGATAATAATAAGAGTAATGAGTATAGTAATTGTAGTTCTATAGATCATATCTGCATAATATGGTTAATAATATGAGTTAGATTCATAATAATAGGAGTAATAGGTATAGCAAATGTCGTGCTATCGATCATATCTGCATAATATGGTTAATAACATGAGTTAGATTGATAATAGTGAGTGTAATAAGTATAGTAAATGTCGTTCTATCGATCATATAATCATAATATCGGTAATAATATGAGTTGGATTTATAATAATAAGAGTAATAAGTATAGTAATTGTCGTTCTATCGATCATTTAAGCATAATATGGCCAATAATATGAGTTAGATTGATGATAATAAGAGAAATAAGTATAGTAAATGTCGTGCTATCGATCATATCTGCATAATATGGTTAATAATATGAGTTAGATTGATAATAGTGAGTGTAATAAGTATAGTAATTGTCGTTCTGTCGATCATATAAGCATAATATGGCTAATAATGTGAGTTAGATTGGTAATAATAAGAGTAATGAGTATAGTAATTGTAGTTCTACCGATCATATCTGCATAATATGGTTAATAATATGTGTTAGATTGATAACAGTGAGTGTAATAAGTATAGTAATTGTCGTTCTGTCGATCATATTAGCATAATATAGCTAATAATATGGGTTAGATTGATAATAATAAGAGTAATGAGTATAGTAATTGTAGTTCTATCGATCATTTAAGCATAATATGGCTAATAATATGAGTTAGATTGATAATAATAACAGTAACAAGTATAGTAATTGTCGTTCTATCGATATTATAAGCAAAATATGTCTAATAATAAGAGTTAGATTGATAATATTAAGAGTAGTGAGTATAGTAATTCTCGTTCTATCGATCATATATGCATAATATGGCTAATAATATGAGTTAGATTGATAATAATAAGAGTAATAAGTATAGTAATTGTAGTTCTATCGATCATATCTGCATAATATGGTTAATAATATGAGTTAGATTCACAATAATAAGAGTAATAAGTATAGTAATTGTCGTTCTATCGATCATATAAGCATAATATGGCTAATAATATGAGTTGGATAGATAATAATAAAAGTAATAAGTATAGTAATTGTCGTTCTATCGATAATATAAGCATAATATGGCTAATAATATGAGTTAGATTGATGATAATAAGAGTAATAAGTATAGTAAATGTCGTGCTATCGATCATATCTGCATAATATGGTTAATAATATGAGTTAGATTGATAATAGTGAGTGTAATAAGTACAGTAATTGTAGTTCTGTCGATCATATAAGCATAATATGGCTAATAATATGAGTTAGGTTGATAATGATAAGAGTAATAAGTATAGTGATTGTCGTTCTACCGATCAAATTTGCATAATATGGTTAATAATATGAGTTAGATTGATAACAGTGAGTGTAATAAGTATAGTAATTGTCGTTCTCTCGATCATATTAGCATAATATGGCTAATAATATGAGTTAGATTGATAATACTAAGAGTAGTGAGTATAGTAATTCTCGTTCTATCGATCATATAAGCATAATATGGCTAATAATATGGGTTAGATTGATAATAATAAGAGTAATGAGTATAGTAATTGTAGTTCTATCGATCATTTAAGCATAATATGGCTAATAATATGAGTTAGATTGATAATAATAACAGTAATAAGTATAGTAATTGGCGTTCTATCGATATTATAAGCATAATATGGCTAATAATAAGAGTTAGATTGATAATAATAAGAGTAATAAGTATAGTAATTGTCGTTCTATCGATATTATAAGCATAATATGGCTAATAATAAGAGTTAGATTGATAATAATAAGAGTAATAAGTATAGTAATTGTCGTTCTATCGATCATTTAAGCATAATATGGCTAATAATATGAGTTTGATTGATAGTAATAACAGTGATAAGTATAGTAATTGTCGTTCTACCAATAATATAAGCATAATATGGCTAATAATGTGAGTTAGATTGATCATAATAAGAGTAATGAGTACAGTATTTGTCGTTCTATCGATCATATAAGCATAATATGGCTAATAATATGAGTTAGATTGATAATAATAAGAGTAATGAGTATAGTAATTGTAGTTCTATAGATCATATCTGCATAATATGGTTAATAATATGAGTTAGATTCATAATAATAGGAGTAATAGGTATAGCAAATGTCGTGCTATCGATCATATCTGCATAATATGGTTAATAACATGAGTTAGATTGATAATAGTGAGTGTAATAAGTATAGTAAATGTCGTTCTATCGATCATATAATCATAATATCGGTAATAATATGAGTTGGATTTATAATAATAAGAGTAATAAGTATAGTAATTGTCGTTCTATCGATCATTTAAGCATAATATGGCCAATAATATGAGTTAGATTGATGATAATAAGAGAAATAAGTATAGTAAATGTCGTGCTATCGATCATATCTGCATAATATGGTTAATAATATGAGTTAGATTGATAATAGTGAGTGTAATAAGTATAGTAATTGTCGTTCTGTCGATCATATAAGCATAATATGGCTAATAATAAGAGTTAGATTGATAATATTAAGAGTAGTGAGTATAGTAATTCTCGTTCTATCGATCATATATGCATAATATGGCTAATAATATGAGTTAGATTGATAATAATAAGAGTAATAAGTATAGTAATTGTAGTTCTATCGATCATATCTGCATAATATGGTTAATAATATGAGTTAGATTCACAATAATAAGAGTAATAAGTATAGTAATTGTCGTTCTATCGATCATATAAGCATAATATGGCTAATAATATGAGTTGGATATATAATAATAAAAGTAATAAGTATAGTAATTGTCGTTCTATCGATAATATAAGCATAATATGGCTAATAATATGAGTTAGATTGATGATAATAAGAGTAATAAGTATAGTAAATGTCGTGCTATCGATCATATCTGCATAATATGGTTAATAATATGAGTTAGATTGATAATAGTGAGTGTAATAAGTATAGTAATTGTCGTTCTGTCGATCATATAAGCATAATATGGCTAATAATATGAGTTAGGTTGATAATGATAAGAGTAATAAGTATAGTGATTGTCGTTCTACCGATCAAATTTGCATAATATGGTTAATAATATGAGTTAGATTGATAACAGTGAGTGTAATAAGTATAGTAATTGTCGTTCTCTCGATCATATTAGCATAATATGGCTAATAATATGAGTTAGATTGATAATACTAAGAGTAGTGAGTATAGTAATTCTCGTTCTATCGATCATATAAGCATAATATGGCTAATAATATGGGTTAGATTGATAATAATAAGAGTAATGAGTATAGTAATTGTAGTTCTATCGATCATTTAAGCATAATATGGCTAATAATATGAGTTAGATTGATAATAATAACAGTAATAAGTATAGTAATTGGCGTTCTATCGATATTATAAGCATAATATGGCTAATAATAAGAGTTAGATTGATAACAATAAGAGTAATAAGTATAGTAATTGTCGTTCTATCGATATTATAAGCATAATATGGCTAATAATAAGAGTTAGATTGATAATAATAAGAGTAATAAGTATAGTAATTGTCGTTCTATCGATCATTTAAGCATAATATGGCTAATAATATGAGTTAGATTGATAGTAATAACAGTAATAAGTATAGTAATTGTCGTTCTACCGATAATATAAGCATAATATGGCTAATAATGTGAGTTAGATTGATAATAATAAGAGTAATGAGTACAGTAATTGTAGTTCTATAGATCATATCTGCATAATATGGTTAATAATATGAGTTAGATTCATAATAATAGGAGTAATAGGTATAGCAAATGTCGTGCTATCGATCATATCTGCATAATATGGTTAATAACATGAGTTAGATTGATAATAGTGAGTGTAATAAGTATAGTAAATGTCGTTCTATCGTTCATATAATCATAATATGGGTAATAATATGAGTTGGATTTATAATAATAAAAGTAATAAGTATAGTAATTGTCGTTCTATCGATCATTTAAGCATAATATGGCCAATAATATGAGTTAGATTGATAATAATAAGAGTAATAAGTATAGTAATTGTCGTTCTATCGATATTATAAGCATAATATGGCTAATAATAAGAGTTAGATTGATAATAATAAGAGTAATAAGTATAGTAATTGTCGTTCTATCGATCATTTAAGCATAATATGGATAATAATATGAGTTAGATTGATAGTAATAACAGTAATAAGTATAGTAATTGTCGTTCTACCGATAATATAAGCATAATATGGCTAATAATGTGAGTTAGATTGATAATAATAAGAGTAATGAGTACAGTAATTGTAGTTCTATAGATCATATCTGCATAATATGGTTAATAATATGAGTTAGATTCATAATAATAGGAGTAATAGGTATAGCAAATGTCGTGCTATCGATCATATCTGCATAATATGGTTAATAACATGAGTTAGATTGATAATAGTGAGTGTAATAAGTATAGTAAATGTCGTTCTATCGATCATATAATCATAATATGGGTAATAATATGAGTTGGATTTATAATAATAAGAGTAATAAGTATAGTAATTGTCGTTCTATCGATCATTTAAGCATAGTATGGCCAATAATATGAGTTAGATTGATGATAATAAGAGTAATAAGTATAGTAAATGTCGTGCTATCGATCATATCTGCATAATATGGTTAATAATATGAGTTAGATTGATAATAGTGAGTGTAATAAGTATAGTAATTGTCGTTCTGTCGATCATATAAGCATAATATGGCTAATAATATGAGTTAGATTGATAATAATAAGAGTAATGAGTATAGTAATTGTAGTTCTATAGATCATATCTGCACAATATGGTTAATAATATGAGTTAGATTGATAACAGTGAGTGTAATAAGTATAGTAATTGTCGTTCTATCGATCATATAAGCATAATATGGCTAATAATATGGATTAGATTGATAATAATAAGAGTAATGAGTATAGTAATTATAGTTCTATCGATCATTTAAGCATAATATGGCTAATAATATGAGTTAGATTGATAATAATAACAGTAATAAGTATAGTAATTGGCGTTCTATCGATATTATAAGCATAATATGGCTAATAATAAGAGTTAGATTGATAATAATAAGAGTAATGAGTATAGTAATTGTAGTGCTATCGATCATATCTGCATAATATGGTCAATAATATGAGTTAGATTGATAACAGTGAGTGTAATAAGTATAGTAATTGTCGTTCTGTCGATCATATTAGCATAATATAGCTAATAATATGGGTTAGATTGATAATAATAAGAGTAATGAGTATAGTAATTGTAGTTCTATCGATCATTTAAGCATAATATGGCTAATAATATAAGTTGGATTGATAATAATAAAAGTAATAAGTATAGTAATTGTCGTTCTATCGATAATATAAGCATAATATGGCTAATAATATGAGTTAGATTGATAATACTAAGAGTAGTGAGTATAGTAATTCTCGTTCTATCGATCATAGAAGCATAATATGGCTAATAATATGAGTTAGATTGATAATAATAAGAGTAATGAGTATAGTAATTGTAGTTCTATCGATCATATCTGCATAATATGGTTAATAATATGAGTTAGATTGATAATATTAAGAGTAGTGAGTATAGTAATTGTAGTTCTATTGCTCATATAAGCATAATATGGCTAATAATATGAGTTAGATTCATAATAATAAGAGTAATAAGCATAGTAATTGTCGTTCTATCGATCATTTAAGCATAATATGGCTAATAATATGAGTTAGATTGATAATAATAAGAGTAGTAAGTATAGTAAATCTCGTTCTATCGATCATATCTGCATAATATGGTTAATAATATGAGTTAGATTGATAATAGTAAGAGTAATGTGTATAGTAAATGTCGTGCTATCGATCATATCTGCATAATATGGTTAATAATATAAGTTAGATTGATAATAGTAAGAGTAATGTGTATAGTAAATGTCGTGCTATCGATCATATCTGCACAATATGGATAATAATATGAGTTAGATTGATAACAGTGAGTGTAAAAAGTATAGTAGTTGTCGTTCTATCGATCATATAAGCATAATATGGCTAATAATATGAGTTAGATTGATAATAATAAGAGTAATAAGTATAGTAATTGTCGTTCTATCGATCATTTAAGCATAATATGGCTAATAATATGAGTTAGATTGATAGTAATAACAGTAATAAGTATAGTAATTGTCGTTCTATCGATAATATAAGCATAATATGGTTAATAATATGAGTTAGATTGATAATACTCAGAGTAGTGAGTATAGTAATTCTCGTTCTATCGATCATATAAGCATAATATGGCTAATAATATGAGTTAGATTGATAATAATAAGAGCAGTAAGTATAGTAAATGTCGTGCTATCGATCATTTAAGCATAATATGGCTAATAATATGAGTTACATTGATAGTAATAACAGTAATAAGTATAGTAATTGTCGTTCTACCGATAATATAAGCATAATATGGCTAATAATGTGAGTTAGATTGATAATAATAAGAGTAATGAGTACAGTAATTGTCGTTCTATCGATCATATAAGCATAATATGGCTAATAATATGAGTTAGATTGATAATAATAAGAGTAATGAGTATAGTAATTGTAGTTCTATAGATCATATCTGCATAATATGGTTAATAATATGAGTTAGATTCATAATAATAAGAGTAATAGGTATAGCAAATGTCGTGCTATCGATCATATCTGCTTAATATGGTTAATAATATGAGTTAGATTGATAATAATAAGAGTAATAAGTAGAGTAATTGTCGTTCTATCGATCATATAAGCATAATATGGCTAATAATATGAGTTAGATTGATAATAATAAGAGTAATAAGTATAGTAATTGTCGTTCTATCGATCATTTAAGCATAATATGGCTAATAATATGAGTTAGATTGATAGTAATAACAGTAATAAGTATAGTAATTGTCGTTCTATCGATAATATAAGCATAATATGGTTAATAATATGAGTTAGATTGATAACACTCAGAGTAGTGAGTATAGTAATTCTCGTTCTATCGATCATATAAGCATAATATGGCTAATAACATGAGTTAGATTGATAATAATAAGAGTAGTAAGTATAGTAAATGTCGTGCTATCGATCATATCTGCATAATATGGTTAATAATATGAGTTAGATTGATAATAGTAAGAGTAATGTGTATAGTAAATGTCGTGCTATCGATCATATCTGCATAATATGGTTAATAATAAGAGTTAGATTGATAATAGTAAGAGTAATGTGTATAGTAAATGTCGTGCTATCGATCATATCTGCACAATATGGTTAATAATATGAGTTAGATTGATAACAGTGAGTGTAATAAGTATAGTAATTGTCGTTCTATCGATCATATAAGCATAATATGGCTAATAATATGGATTAGATTGATAATAATAAGAGTAATGAGTATAGTAATTATAGTTCTATCGATCATTTAAGCATAATATGGCTAATAATATGAGTTAGATTGATAATGATAACAGTAATAAGTATAGTAATTGGCGTTCTATCGATATTATAAGCATAATATGGCTAATAATATGAGTTAGATTGATAATAATAACAGTAATAAGTATAGTAATTGGCGTTCTATCGATATTATAAGCATAATATGGCTAATAATAAGAGTTAGATTGATAATAATAAGAGTAATAAGTATAGTAATTGTCGTTCTATCGATATTATAAGCATAATATGGCTAATAATAAGAGTTAGATTGATAATAGTAAGAGTAATGTGTATAGTAAATGTCGTGCTATCGATCATATCTGCATAATATGGTTAATAATATAAGTTAGATTGATAATAGTAAGAGTAATGTGTATAGTAAATGTCGTGCTATCGATCATATCTGCACAATATTGTTAATAATATGAGTTAGATTGATAACAGTGAGTGTAAAAAGTATAGTAGTTGTCGTTCTATCGATCATATTAGCATAATATGGTTAATAATATGAATTAGATTGGTAATAATAAGAGTAATAAGTATAGTAATTGTCGTTCTATCGATCATTTAAGCATAATATGGCTAATAATATGAGTTAGATTGATAGTAATAACAGTAATAAGTATAGTAATTGTCGTTCTACCGATAATATAAGCATAATATGGCTAATAATATGAGTTAGATTGATAATACTAAGAGTAGTGAGTATAGTAATTCTCGTGCTATCGATCATATAAGCATAATATGGCTAATAATTAGGGTTAGATTGATAATAATAAGAGTAATGAGTATAGTAATTGTAGTTCTATCGATCATTTAAGCATAATATGGCTAATAATATGAGTTAGATTGATAATAATAACAGTAATAAGTATAGTAGTTGGCGTTCTATCGATATTATAAGCATAATATGGCTAATAATAAGAGTTAGATTGATAATAATAAGAGTAATAAGTATAGTAATTGTCGTGCTATCGATATTATAAGCATAATATGGCTAATAATAAGAGTTAGATTGATAATAATAAGAGTAATAAGTATAGTAATTGTCGTTCTATCGATCATTTAAGCATAATATGGCTAATAATATGAGTTAGATTGATAGTAATAACAGTGATAAGTATAGTAATTGTCGTTCTACCAATAATATAAGCATAATATGGCTAATAATGTGAGTTAGATTGATCATAATAAGAGTAATGAGTACAGTATTTGTCGTTCTATCGATCATATAAGCATAATATGGCTAATAGTATGAGTTAGATTGATAATAATAAGAGTAATGAGTATAGTAATTGTAGTTCTATAGATCATATCTGCATAATATGGTTAATAATATGAGTTAGATTCATAATAATAGGAGTAATAGGTATAGCAAATGTCGTGCTATCGATCATATCTGCATAATATGGTTAATAACATGAGTTAGATTGATAATAGTGAGTGTAATAAGTATAGTAAATGTCGTTCTATCGATCATATAATCATAATATCGGTAATAATATGAGTTGGATTTATAATAATAAGAGTAATAAGTATAGTAATTGTCGTTCTATCGATCATTTAAGCATAATATGGCCAATAATATGAGTTAGATTGATGATAATAAGAGAAATAAGTATAGTAAATGTCGTGCTATCGATCATATCTGCATAATATGGTTAATAATATGAGTTAGATTGATAATAGTGAGTGTAATAAGTATAGTAATTGTCGTTCTGTCGATCATATAAGCATAATATGGCTAATAATGTGAGTTAGATTGGTAATAATAAGAGTAATGAGTATAGTAATTGTAGTTCTACCGATCATATCTGCATAATATGGTTAATAATATGTGTTAGATTGATAACAGTGAGTGTAATAAGTATAGTAATTGTCGTTCTGTCGATCATATTAGCATAATATAGCTAATAATATGGGTTAGATTGATAATAATAAGAGTAATGAGTATAGTAATTGTAGTTCTATCGATCATTTAAGCATAATATGGCTAATAATATGAGTTAGATTGATAATAATAACAGTAACGAGTATAGTAATTGTCGTTCTATCGATATTATAAGCAAAATATGGCTAATAATAAGAGTTAGATTGATAATATTAAGAGTAGTGAGTATAGTAATTCTCGTTCTATCGATCATATATGCATAATATGGCTAATAATATGAGTTAGATTGATAATAATAAGAGTAATAAGTATAGTAATTGTAGTTCTATCGATCATATCTGCATAATATGGTTAATAATATGAGTTAGATTCACAATAATAAGAGTAATAAGTATAGTAATTGTCGTTCTATCGATCATATAAGCATAATATGGCTAATAATATGAGTTGGATAGATAATAATAAAAGTAATAAGTATAGTAATTGTCGTTCTATCGATAATATAAGCATAATATGGCTAATAATATGAGTTAGATTGATGATAATAAGAGTAATAAGTATAGTAAATGTCGTGCTATCGATCATATCTGCATAATATGGTTAATAATATGAGTTAGATTGATAATAGTGAGTGTAATAAGTACAGTAATTGTCGTTCTGTCGATCATATAAGCATAATATGGCTAACAATATGAGTTAGGTTGATAATGATAAGAGTAATAAGTATAGTGATTGTCGTTCTACCGATCAAATTTGCATAATATGGTTAATAATATGAGTTAGATTGATAACAGTGAGTGTAATAAGTATAGTAATTGTCGTTCTCTCGATCATATTAGCATAATATGGCTAATAATATGAGTTAGATTGATAATACTAAGAGTAGTGAGTATAGTAATTCTCGTTCTATCGATCATATAAGCATAATATGGCTAATAATATGGTTTAGATTGATAATAATAAGAGTAATGAGTATAGTAATTGTAGTTCTATCGATCATTTAAGCATAATATGGCTAATAATATGAGTTAGATTGATAATAATAACAGTAATAAGTATAGTAATTGGCGTTCTATCGATATTATAAGCATAATATGGCTAATAATAAGAGTTAGATTGATAATAATAAGAGTAATAAGTATAGTAATTGTCGTTCTATCGATATTATAAGCATAATATGGCTAATAATAAGAGTTAGATTGATAATAATAAGAGTAATAAGTATAGTAATTGTCGTTCTATCGATCATTTAAGCATAATATGGCTAATAATATGAGTTAGATTGATAGTAATAACAGTGATAAGTATAGTAATTGTCGTTCTACCAATAATATAAGCATAATATGGCTAATAATGTGAGTTAGATTGATCATAATAAGAGTAATGAGTACAGTATTTGTCGTTCTATCGATCATATAAGCATAATATGGCTAATAATATGAGTTAGATTGATAATAATAAGAGTAATGAGTATAGTAATTGTAGTTCTATAGATCATATCTGCATAATATGGTTAATAATATGAGTTAGATTCATAATAATAGGAGTAATAGGTATAGCAAATGTCGTGCTATCGATCATATCTGCATAATATGGTTAATAACATGAGTTAGATTGATAATAGTGAGTGTAATAAGTATAGTAAATGTCGTTCTATCGATCATATAATCATAATATCGGTAATAATATGAGTTGGATTTATAATAATAAGAGTAATAAGTATAGTAATTGTCGTTCTATCGATCATTTAAGCATAATATGGCCAATAATATGAGTTAGATTGATGATAATAAGAGAAATAAGTATAGTAAATGTCGTGCTATCGATCATATCTGCATAATATGGTTAATAATATGAGTTAGATTGATAATAGTGAGTGTAATAAGTATAGTAATTGTCGTTCTGTCGATCATATAAGCATAATATGGCTAATAATGTGAGTTAGATTGGTAATAATAAGAGTAATGAGTATAGTAATTGTAGTTCTATCGATCATATCTGCATAATATGGTTAATAATATGTGTTAGATTGATAACAGTGAGTGTAATAAGTATAGTAATTGTCGTTCTGTCGATCATATTAGCATAATATAGCTAATAATATGGGTTAGATTGATAATAATAAGAGTAATGAGTATAGTAATTGTAGTTCTATCGATCATTTAAGCATAATATGGCTAATAATATGAGTTAGATTGATAATAATAACAGTAACAAGTATAGTAATTGTCGTTCTATCGATATTATAAGCAAAATATGGCTAATAATAAGAGTTAGATTGATAATATTAAGAGTAGTGAGTATAGTAATTCTCGTTCTATCGATCATATATGCATAATATGGCTAATAATATGAGTTAGATTGATAATAATAAGAGTAATAAGTATAGTAATTGTAGTTCTATCGATCATATCTGCATAATATGGTTAATAATATGAGTTAGATTCACAATAATAAGAGTAATAAGTATAGTAATTGTCGTTCTATCGATCATATAAGCATAATATGGCTAATAATATGAGTTGGATAGATAATAATAAAAGTAATAAGTATAGTAATTGTCGTTCTATCGATAATATAAGCATAATATGGCTAATAATATGAGTTAGATTGATGATAATAAGAGTAATAAGTATAGTAAATGTCGTGCTATCGATCATATCTGCATAATATGGTTAATAACATGAGTTAGATTGATAATAGTGAGTGTAATAAGTATAGTAAATGTCGTTCTATCGATCATATAATCATAATATCGGTAATAATATGAGTTGGATTTATAATAATAAGAGTAATAAGTATAGTAATTGTCGTTCTATCGATCATTTAAGCATAATATGGCCAATAATATGAGTTAGATTGATGATAATAAGAGAAATAAGTATAGTAAATGTCGTGCTATCGATCATATCTGCATAATATGGTTAATAATATGAGTTAGATTGATAATAGTGAGTGTAATAAGTATAGTAATTGTCGTTCTGTCGATCATATAAGCATAATATGGCTAATAATGTGAGTTAGATTGGTAATAATAAGAGTAATGAGTATAGTAATTGTAGTTCTATCGATCATATCTGCATAATATGGTTAATAATATGTGTTAGATTGATAACAGTGAGTGTAATAAGTATAGTAATTGTCGTTCTGTCGATCATATTAGCATAATATAGCTAATAATATGGGTTAGATTGATAATAATAAGAGTAATGAGTATAGTAATTGTAGTTCTATCGATCATTTAAGCATAATATGGCTAATAATATGAGTTAGATTGATAATAATAACAGTAACAAGTATAGTAATTGTCGTTCTATCGATATTATAAGCAAAATATGGCTAATAATAAGAGTTAGATTGATAATATTAAGAGTAGTGAGTATAGTAATTCTCGTTCTATCGATCATATATGCATAATATGGCTAATAATATGAGTTAGATTGATAATAATAAGAGTAATAAGTATAGTAATTGTAGTTCTATCGATCATATCTGCATAATATGGTTAATAATATGAGTTAGATTCACAATAATAAGAGTAATAAGTATAGTAATTGTCGTTCTATCGATCATATAAGCATAATATGGCTAATAATATGAGTGGATAGATAATAATAAAAGTAATAAGTATAGTAATTGTCGTTCTATCGATAATATAAGCATAATATGGCTAATAATATGAGTTAGATTGATGATAATAAGAGTAATAAGTATAGTAAATGTCGTGCTATCGATCATATCTGCATAATATGGTTAATAATATGAGTTAGATTGATAATAGTGAGTGTAATAAGTATAGTAATTGTCGTTCTGTCGATCATATAAGCATAATATGGCTAATAATATGGTTAGGTTGATAATGATAAGAGTAATAAGTATAGTGATTGTCGTTCTACCGATCAAATTTGCATAATATGGTTAATAATATGAGTTAGATTGATAACAGTGAGTGTAATAAGTATAGTAATTGTCGTTCTCTCGATCATATTAGCATAATATGGCTAATAATATGAGTTAGATTGATAATACTAAGAGTAGTGAGTATAGTAATTCTCGTTCTATCGATCATATAAGCATAATATGGCTAATAATATGGGTTAGATTGATAATAATAAGAGTAATGAGTATAGTAATTGTAGTTCTATCGATCATTTAAGCATAATATGGCTAATAATATGAGTTAGATGATAATAATAACAGTAATAAGTATAGTAATTGGCGTTCTATCGATATTATAAGCATAATATGGCTAATAATAAGAGTTAGATTGATAATAATAAGAGTAATAAGTATAGTAATTAACGTTCTATCGATATTATAAGCATAATATGGCTAATAATAAGAGTTAGATTGATAATAATAAGAGTAATAAGTTTAGTAATTGTCGTTCTATCGATCATTTAAGCATAATATGGCTAATAATATGAGTTAGATTGATAGTAATAACAGTAATAAGTATAGTAATTGTCGTTCTACCGATAATATAAGCATAATATGGCTAATAATGTGAGTTAGATTGATAATAATAAGAGTAATGAGTACAGTAATTGTAGTTCTATAGATCATATCTGCATAATATGGTTAATAATATGAGTTAGATTCATAATAATAGGAGTAATAGGTATAGCAAATGTCGTGCTATCGATCATATCTGCATAATATGGTTAATAACATGAGTTAGATTGATAATAGTGAGTGTAATAAGTATAGTAAATGTCGTTCTATCGTTCATATAATCATAATATGGGTAATAATATGAGTTGGATTTATAATAATAAAAGTAATAAGTATAGTAATTGTCGTTCTATCGATCATTTAAGCATAATATGGCCAATAATATGAGTTAGATTGATAATAATAAGAGTAATAAGTATAGTAATTGTCGTTCTATCGATATTATAAGCATAATATGGCTAATAATAAGAGTTAGATTGATAATAATAAGAGTAATAAGTATAGTAATTGTCGTTCTATCGATCATTTAAGCATAATATGGCTAATAATATGAGTTAGATTGATAGTAATAACAGTAATAAGTATAGTAATTGTCGTTCTACCGATAATATAAGCATAATATGGCTAATAATGTGAGTTAGATTGATAATAATAAGAGTAATGAGTACAGTAATTGTAGTTCTATAGATCATATCTGCATAATATGGTTAATAATATGAGTTAGATTCATAATAATAGGAGTAATAGGTATAGCAAATGTCGTGCTATCGATCATATCTGCATAATATGGTTAATAACATGAGTTAGATTGATAATAGTGAGTGTAATAAGTATAGTAAATGTCGTTCTATCGATCATATAATCATAATATGGGTAATAATATGAGTTGGATTTATAATAATAAGAGTAATAAGTATAGTAATTGTCGTTCTATCGATCATTTAAGCATAGTATGGCCAATAATATGAGTTAGATTGATGATAATAAGAGTAATAAGTATAGTAAATGTCGTGCTATCGATCATATCTGCATAATATGGTTAATAATATGAGTTAGATTGATAATAGTGAGTGTAATAAGTATAGTAATTGTCGTTCTGTCGATCATATAAGCATAATATGGCTAATAATGTGAGTTAGATTGGTAATAATAAGAGTAATGAGTATAGTAATTGTAGTTCTATCGATCATATCTGCATAGTATGGTTAATAATATGTGTTAGATTGATAACAGTGAGTGTAATAAGTATAGTAATTGTCGTTCTGTCGATCATATTAGCATAATATAGCTAATAATATGGGTTAGATTGATAATAATAGGAGTAATGAGTATAGTAATTGTAGTTCTATCGATCATTTAAGCATAATATGGCTAATAATATGAGTTAGATTGATAATAATAACAGTAATAAGTATAGTAATTGTCGTTCTATCGATATTATAAGCATAATATGGCTAATAATAAGAGTTAGATTGATAATATTAAGAGTAGTGAGTATAGTAATTCTCGTTCTATCGATCATATATGCATAATATGGCTAATAATATGAGTTAAATTGATAATAATAAGAGTAATAAGTATAGTAACTGTAGTTCTATCGATCATATCTGCATAATATGGTTAATAATATGAGTTAGATTCATAATAATAAGAGTAATAAGTATAGTAATTGTCGTTCTATCGATCATATAAGCATAATATGGCTAATAATATGAGTTGGATTGATAATAATAAAAGTAATAAGTATAGTAATTGTCGTTCTATCGATAATATACGCATAATATGGCTAATAATATGAGTTAGATTGATGATAATAAGAGAAATAAGTATAGTAAATGTCGTGCTATCGATCATATCTGCATAATATGGTTAATAATATGAGTTAGATTGATAATAGTGAGTGTAATAAGTATAGTAATTGTCGTTCTGTCGATCATATAAGCATAATATGGCTAATAATATGAGTTAGGTTGATAATAATAAGAGTAATAAGTATAGTGATTGTCGTTCTACCGATCAAATTTGCATAATATGGTTAATAATATGAGTTAGATTGATAACAGTGAGTGTAATAAGTATAGTAATTGTCGTTCTCTCGATCATATTAGCATAATATGGCTAATAATATGAGTTAGATTGAAAATACTAAGAGTAGTGAGTACAGTAATTGTAGTTCTATCGATCATTTAAGCATAATATGGCTAATAATATGAGTTGGATTGATAATAATAAAAGTAATAAGTATAGTAATTGTCGTTCTATCGATAATATTAGCATAATATGGCTAATAATATGAGTTAGATTGATGATAATAAGAGTAATAAGTATAGTAAATGTCGTGCTATCGATCATATCTGCATAATATGGTTAATAATATGAGTTAGATTGATAATAGTGAGTGTAATAAGTATAGTAATTGTCGTTCTGTCGATCATATAAGCATAATATGGCTAATAATATGAGTTAGATTGATAATAATAAGAGTAATGAGTATAGTAATTGTCGTTCTATCGATCATATAAGCATAATATGGCTAATAATATGAGTTAGATTGATAATAATAAGAGTAATGAGTATAGTAATTGTAGTTCTATAGATCATATCTGCACAATATGGTTAATAATATGAGTTAGATTGATAACAGTGAGTGTAATAAGTATAGTAATTGTCGTTCTATCGATCATATAAGCATAATATGGCTAATAATATGGATTAGATTGATAATAATAAGAGTAATGAGTATAGTAATTATAGTTCTATCGATCATTTAAGCATAATATGGCTAATAATATGAGTTAGATTGATAATAATAACAGTAATAAGTATAGTAATTGGCGTTCTATCGATATTATAAGCATAATATGGCTAATAATAAGAGTTAGATTGATAATAATAAGAGTAATGAGTATAGTAATTGTAGTGCTATCGATCATATCTGCATAATATGGTCAATAATATGAGTTAGATTGATAACAGTGAGTGTAATAAGTATAGTAATTGTCGTTCTGTCGATCATATTAGCATAATATAGCTAATAATATGGGTTAGATTGATAATAATAAGAGTAATGAGTATAGTAATTGTAGTTCTATCGATCATTTAAGCATAATATGGCTAATAATATAAGTTGGATTGATAATAATAAAAGTAATAAGTATAGTAATTGTCGTTCTATCGATAATATAAGCATAATATGGCTAATAATATGAGTTAGATTGATAATACTAAGAGTAGTGAGTATAGTAATTCTCGTTCTATCGATCATAGAAGCATAATATGGCTAATAATATGAGTTAGATTGATAATAATAAGAGTAATGAGTATAGTAATTGTAGTTCTATCGATCATATCTGCATAATATGGTTAATAATATGAGTTAGATTGATAATATTAAGAGTAGTGAGTATAGTAATTGTAGTTCTATTGCTCATATAAGCATAATATGGCTAATAATATGAGTTAGATTCATAATAATAAGAGTAATAAGCATAGTAATTGTCGTTCTATCGATCATTTAAGCATAATATGGCTAATAATATGAGTTAGATTGATAATAATAAGAGTAGTAAGTATAGTAAATCTCGTTCTATCGATCATATCTGCATAATATGGTTAATAATATGAGTTAGATTGATAATAGTAAGAGTAATGTGTATAGTAAATGTCGTGCTATCGATCATATCTGCATAATATGGTTAATAATATAAGTTAGATTGATAATAGTAAGAGTAATGTGTATAGTAAATGTCGTGCTATCGATCATATCTGCACAATATGGATAATAATATGAGTTAGATTGATAACAGTGAGTGTAAAAAGTATAGTAGTTGTCGTTCTATCGATCATATAAGCATAATATGGCTAATAATATGAGTTAGATTGATAATAATAAGAGTAATAAGTATAGTAATTGTCGTTCTATCGATCATTTAAGCATAATATGGCTAATAATATGAGTTAGATTGATAGTAATAACAGTAATAAGTATAGTAATTGTCGTTCTATCGATAATATAAGCATAATATGGTTAATAATATGAGTTAGATTGATAATACTCAGAGTAGTGAGTATAGTAATTCTCGTTCTATCGATCATATAAGCATAATATGGCTAATAATATGAGTTAGATTGATAATAATAAGAGCAGTAAGTATAGTAAATGTCGTGCTATCGATCATTTAAGCATAATATGGCTAATAATATGAGTTACATTGATAGTAATAACAGTAATAAGTATAGTAATTGTCGTTCTACCGATAATATAAGCATAATATGGCTAATAATGTGAGTTAGATTGATAATAATAAGAGTAATGAGTACAGTAATTGTCGTTCTATCGATCATATAAGCATAATATGGCTAATAATATGAGTTAGATTGATAATAATAAGAGTAATGAGTATAGTAATTGTAGTTCTATAGATCATATCTGCATAATATGGTTAATAATATGAGTTAGATTCATAATAATAAGAGTAATAGGTATAGCAAATGTCGTGCTATCGATCATATCTGCTTAATATGGTTAATAATATGAGTTAGATTGATAATAATAAGAGTAATAAGTAGAGTAATTGTCGTTCTATCGATCATATAAGCATAATATGGCTAATAATATGAGTTAGATTGATAATAATAAGAGTAATAAGTATAGTAATTGTCGTTCTATCGATCATTTAAGCATAATATGGCTAATAATATGAGTTAGATTGATAGTAATAACAGTAATAAGTATAGTAATTGTCGTTCTATCGATAATATAAGCATAATATGGTTAATAATATGAGTTAGATTGATAACACTCAGAGTAGTGAGTATAGTAATTCTCGTTCTATCGATCATATAAGCATAATATGGCTAATAACATGAGTTAGATTGATAATAATAAGAGTAGTAAGTATAGTAAATGTCGTGCTATCGATCATATCTGCATAATATGGTTAATAATATGAGTTAGATTGATAATAGTAAGAGTAATGTGTATAGTAAATGTCGTGCTATCGATCATATCTGCATAATATGGTTAATAATAAGAGTTAGATTGATAATAGTAAGAGTAATGTGTATAGTAAATGTCGTGCTATCGATCATATCTGCACAATATGGTTAATAATATGAGTTAGATTGATAACAGTGAGTGTAATAAGTATAGTAATTGTCGTTCTATCGATCATATAAGCATAATATGGCTAATAATATGGATTAGATTGATAATAATAAGAGTAATGAGTATAGTAATTATAGTTCTATCGATCATTTAAGCATAATATGGCTAATAATATGAGTTAGATTGATAATGATAACAGTAATAAGTATAGTAATTGGCGTTCTATCGATATTATAAGCATAATATGGCTAATAATAAGAGTTAGATTGATAATAATAAGAGTAATGAGTATAGTAATTGTAGTGCTATCGATCATATCTGCATAATATGGTCAATAATATGAGTTAGATTGATAACAGTGAGTGTAATAAGTATAGTAATTGTCGTTCTGTCGATCATATTAGCATAATATAGCTAATAATATGGGTTAGATTGATAATAATAAGAGTAATGAGTATAGTAATTGTAGTTCTATCGATCATTTAAGCATAATATGGCTAATAATATGAGTTAGATTGATAATAATAAGAGTAATGAGTATAGTAATTGTAGTTCTATCGATCATATCTGCATAATATGGTTAATAATATGAGTTAGATTGATAATACTAAGAGTAGTGAGTATAGTAATTGTAGTTCTATTTCTCATATAAGCATAATATGGCTAATAATATGAGTTAGATTCATAATAATAAGAGTAATAAGCATAGTAATTGTCGTTCTATCGATCATTTAAGCATAATATGGCTAATAATATGAGTTAGATTGATAATAATAAGAGTAGTAAGTATAGTAAATCTCGTTCTATCGATCATATCTGCATAATATGGTTAATAATATGAGTTAGATTGATAATAGTAAGAGTAATGTGTATAGTAAATGTCGTGCTATCGATCATATCTGCATAATATGGTTAATAATATAAGTTAGATTGATAATAGTAAGAGTAATGTGTATAGTAAATGTCGTGCTATCGATCATATCTGCACAATATTGTTAATAATATGAGTTAGATTGATAACAGTGAGTGTAAAAAGTATAGTAGTTGTCGTTCTATCGATCATATTAGCATAATATGGTTAATAATATGAATTAGATTGGTAATAATAAGAGTAATAAGTATAGTAATTGTCGTTCTATCGATCATTTAAGCATAATATGGCTAATAATATGAGTTAGATTGATAGTAATAACAGTAATAAGTATAGTAATTGTCGTTCTACCGATAATATAAGCATAATATGGCTAATAATATGAGTTAGATTGATAATACTAAGAGTAGTGAGTATAGTAATTCTCGTGCTATCGATCATATAAGCATAATATGGCTAATAATTAGGGTTAGATTGATAATAATAAGAGTAATGAGTATAGTAATTGTAGTTCTATCGATCATTTAAGCATAATATGGCTAATAATATGAGTTAGATTGATAATAATAACAGTAATAAGTATAGTAGTTGGCGTTCTATCGATATTATAAGCATAATATGGCTAATAATAAGAGTTAGATTGATAATAATAAGAGTAATAAGTATAGTAATTGTCGTGCTATCGATATTATAAGCATAATATGGCTAATAATAAGAGTTAGATTGATAATAATAAGAGTAATAAGTATAGTAATTGTCGTTCTATCGATCATTTAAGCATAATATGGCTAATAATATGAGTTAGATTGATAGTAATAACAGTGATAAGTATAGTAATTGTCGTTCTACCAATAATATAAGCATAATATGGCTAATAATGTGAGTTAGATTGATCATAATAAGAGTAATGAGTACAGTATTTGTCGTTCTATCGATCATATAAGCATAATATGGCTAATAATATGAGTTAGATTGATAATAATAAGAGTAATGAGTATAGTAATTGTAGTTCTATAGATCATATCTGCATAATATGGTTAATAATATGAGTTAGATTCATAATAATAGGAGTAATAGGTATAGCAAATGTCGTGCTATCGATCATATCTGCATAATATGGTTAATAACATGAGTTAGATTGATAATAGTGAGTGTAATAAGTATAGTAAATGTCGTTCTATCGATCATATAATCATAATATCGGTAATAATATGAGTTGGATTTATAATAATAAGAGTAATAAGTATAGTAATTGTCGTTCTATCGATCATTTAAGCATAATATGGCCAATAATATGAGTTAGATTGATGATAATAAGAGAAATAAGTATAGTAAATGTCGTGCTATCGATCATATCTGCATAATATGGTTAATAATATGAGTTAGATTGATAATAGTGAGTGTAATAAGTATAGTAATTGTCGTTCTGTCGATCATATAAGCACAATATGGCTAATAATGTGAGTTAGATTGGTAATAATAAGAGTAATGAGTATAGTAATTGTAGTTCTATCGATCATATCTGCATAATATGGTTAATAATATGTGTTAGATTGATAACAGTGAGTGTAATAAGTATAGTAATTGTCGTTCTGTCGATCATATTAGCATAATATAGCTAATAATATGGGTTAGATTGATAATAATAAGAGTAATGAGTATAGTAATTGTAGTTCTATCGATCATTTAAGCATAATATGGCTAATAATATGAGTTAGATTGATAATAATAACAGTAACAAGTATAGTAATTGTCGTTCTATCGATATTATAAGCAAAATATGGCTAATAATAAGAGTTAGATTGATAATATTAAGAGTAGTGAGTATAGTAATTCTCGTTCTATCGATCATATATGCATAATATGGCTAATAATATGAGTTAGATTGATAATAATAAGAGTAATAAGTATAGTAATTGTAGTTCTATCGATCATATCTGCATAATATGGTTAATAATATGAGTTAGATTCACAATAATAAGAGTAATAAGTATAGTAATTGTCGTTCTATCGATCATATAAGCATAATATGGCTAATAATATGAGTTGGATAGATAATAATAAATGTAATAAGTATAGTAATTGTCGTTCTGTCGATAATATAAGCATAATATGGCTAATAATATGAGTTAGATTGATGATAATAAGAGTAATAAGTATAGTAAATGTCGTTGCTATCGATCATATCTGCATAATATGGTTAATAATATGAGTTAGATTGATAATAGTGAGTGTAATAAGTATAGTAATTGTCGTTCTGTCGATCATATAAGCATAATATGGCTAATAATATGAGTTAGGTTGATAATGATAAGAGTAATAAGTATAGTGATTGTCGTTCTACCGATCAAATTTGCATAATATGGTTAATAATATGAGTTAGATTGATAACAGTGAGTGTAATAAGTATAGTAATTGTCGTTCTCTCGATCATATTAGCATAATATGGCTAATAATATGAGTTAGATTGATAATACTAAGAGTAGTGAGTACAGTAATTGTAGTTCTATCGATCATTTAAGCATAATATGGCTAATAATATGAGTTGGATTGATAATAATAAAAGTAATAAGTATAGTAATTGTCGTTCTATCGATAATATTAGCATAATATGGCTAATAATATGAGTTAGATTGATGATAATAAGAGTAATAAGTATAGTAAATGTCGTGCTATCGATCATATCTGCATAATATGGTTAATAATATGAGTTAGATTGATAATAGTGAGTGTAATAAGTATAGTAATTGTCGTTCTGTCGATCATATAAGCATAATATGGCTAATAATATGAGTTAGATTGATAATAATAAGAGTAATGAGTATAGTAATTGTCGTTCTATCGATCATATAAGCATAATATGGCTAATAATATGAGTTAGATTGATAATAATAAGAGTAATGAGTTATAGTAATTGTAGTTCTATAGATCATATCTGCACAATATGGTTAATAATATGAGTTAGATTGATAACAGTGAGTGTAATAAGTATAGTAATTGTCGTTCTATCGATCATATAAGCATAATATGGCTAATAATATGGATTAGATTGATAATAATAAGAGTAATGAGTATAGTAATTATAGTTCTATCGATCATTTAAGCATAATATGGCTAATAATATGAGTTAGATTGATAATAATAACAGTAATAAGTATAGTAATTGGCGTTCTATCGATATTATAAGCATAATATGGCTAATAATAAGAGTTAGATTGATAATAATAAGAGTAATGAGTATAGTAATTGTAGTGCTATCGATCATATCTGCATAATATGGTCAATAATATGAGTTAGATTGATAACAGTGAGTGTAATAAGTATAGTAATTGTCGTTCTGTCGATCATATTAGCATAATATAGCTAATAATATGGGTTAGATTGATAATAATAAGAGTAATGAGTATAGTAATTGTAGTTCTATCGATCATTTAAGCATAATATGGCTAATAATATAAGTTGGATTGATAATAATAAAAGTAATAAGTATAGTAATTGTCGTTCTATCGATAATATAAGCATAATATGGCTAATAATATGAGTTAGATTGATAATACTAAGAGTAGTGAGTATAGTAATTCTCGTTCTATCGATCATAGAAGCATAATATGGCTAATAATATGAGTTAGATTGATAATAATAAGAGTAATGAGTATAGTAATTGTAGTTCTATCGATCATATCTGCATAATATGGTTAATAATATGAGTTAGATTGTTAATATTAAGAGTAGTGAGTATAGTAATTGTAGTTCTATTGCTCATATAAGCATAATATGGCTAATAATATGAGTTAGATTCATAATAATAAGAGTAATAAGCATAGTAATTGTCGCTCTATCGATCATTTAAGCATAATATGGCTAATAATATGAGTTAGATTGATAGTAATAACAGTAATAAGTATAGTAATTGTCGTTCTATCGATAATATAAGCATAATATGGTTAATAGTATGAGTTAGATTGATAATACTCAGAGTAGTGAGTATAGTAATTCTCGTTCTATCGATCATATAAGCATAATATGGCTAATAATATGAGTTAGATTGATAATAATAAGAGCAGTAAGTATAGTAAATGTCGTGCTATCGATCATTTAAGCATAATATGGCTAATAATATGAGTTACATTGATAGTAATAACAGTAATAAGTATAGTAATTGTCGTTCTACCGATAATATAAGCATAATATGGCTAATAATGTGAGTTAGATTGATAATAATAAGAGTAATGAGTACAGTAATTGTCGTTCTATCGATCATATAAGCATAATATGGCTAATAATATGAGTTAGATTGATAATAATAAGAGTAATGAGTATAGTAATTGTAGTTCTATAGATCATATCTGCATAATATGGTTAATAATATGAGTTAGATTCATAATAATAAGAGTAATAGGTATAGCAAATGTCGTGCTATCGATCATATCTGCTTAATATGGTTAATAATATGAGTTAGATTGATAATAATAAGAGTAATAAGTAGAGTAATTGTCGTTCTATCGATCATATAAGCATAATATGGCTAATAATATGAGTTAGATTGATAATAATAAGAGTAATAAGTATAGTAATTGTCGTTCTATCGATCATTTAAGCATAATATGGCTAATAATATGAGTTAGATTGATAGTAATAACAGTAATAAGTATAGTAATTGTCGTTCTATCGATAATATAAGCATAATATGGTTAATAATATGAGTTAGATTGATAACACTCAGAGTAGTGAGTATAGTAATTCTCGTTCTATCGATCATATAAGCATAATATGGCTAATAACATGAGTTAGATTGATAATAATAAGAGTAGTAAGTATAGTAAATGTCGTGCTATCGATCATATCTGCATAATATGGTTAATAATATGAGTTAGATTGATAATAGTAAGAGTAATGTGTATAGTAAATGTCGTGCTATCGATCATATCTGCATAATATGGTTAATAATAAGAGTTAGATTGATAATAGTAAGAGTAATGTGTATAGTAAATGTCGTGCTATCGATCATATCTGCACAATATGGTTAATAATATGAGTTAGATTGATAACAGTGAGTGTAATAAGTATAGTAATTGTCGTTCTATCGATCATATAAGCATAATATGGCTAATAATATGGATCAGATTGATAATAATAAGAGTAATGAGTATAGTAATTATAGTTCTATCGATCATTTAAGCATAATATGGCTAATAATATGAGTTAGATTGATAATAATAACAGTAATAAGTATAGTAATTGGCGTTCTATCGATATTATAAGCATAATATGGCTAATAATAAGAGATAGATTGATAATAATAAGAGTAATGAGTATAGTAATTGTAGTGCTATCGATCATATCTGCATAATATGGTTAATAATATGAGTTAGATTGATAACAGTGAGTGTAATAAGTATAGTAATTGTCGTTCTGTCGATCATATTAGCATAATATAGCTAATAATATGGGTTAGATTGATAATAATAAGAGTAATGAGTATAGTAATTGTATTTCTATCGATCATTTAAGCATAATATGGCTAATAATATAAGTTGGATTGATAATAATAAAAGTAATAAGTATAGTAATTGTTGTTCTATCGATAATATAAGCATAATATGGCTAATAATATGAGTTAGATTGATAATACTAAGAGTAGTGAGTATAGTAATTCTCGTTCTATCGATCATAGAAGCATAATATGGCTAATAATATGAGTTAGATTGATAATAATAAGAGTAATGAGTATAGTAATTGTAGTTCTATCGATCATATCTGCATAATATGGTTAAAAATATGAGTTAGATTGATAATAATAAGAGTAGTAAGTATAGTAAATCTCGTTCTATCGATCATATCTGCATAATATGGTTAATAATATGAGTTAGATTGATAATAGTAAGAGTAATGTGTATAGTAAATGTCGTGCTATCGATCATATCTGCATAATATGGTCAATAATATGAGTTAGATTGATAATAGTAAGAGTAATGTGTATAGTAAATGTCGTGCTATCGATCATATCTGCACAATATGGTTAATAATATGAGTTAGATTGATAACAGTGAGTGTAAAAAGTATAGTAGTTGTCGTTCTATCGATCATATTAGCATAATATGGTTAATAATATGAATTAGATTGATAATAGTAAGAGTAATAAGTATAGTAATTGTCCTTCTATCGATCATTTAAGCATAATATGGCTAATAATATGAGTTAGATTGATAGTAATAACAGTAATAAGTATAGGAATTGTCGTTCTACCGATAATATAAGCATAATATGGCTAATAATATGAGTTAGATTGATAATACTAAGAGTAGTGAGTATAGTAATTGGCGTTCTATCGATATTATAAGCATAATATGGCTAATAATAAGAGTTAGATTGATAATAATAAGAGTAATAAGTATAGTAATTGTCGTTCTACCGATAATATAAGCATAATATGGCTAATAATGTGAGTTAGATTGATAATAATAAGAGTAATGAGTACAGTAATTGTCGTTCTATCGATCATATAAGCATAATATGGCTAATAATATGAGTTAGATTGATAATAATAAGAGTAATGAGTATAGTAATTGTAGTTCTATAGATCATATCTGCATATTATGGTTAATAATATGAGTTAGATTCATAATAATAGGAGTAATAGGTATAGCAAATGTCGTGCTATCGATCATATCTGCATAATATGGTTAATAACATGAGTTAGATTGATAATAGTGAGTGTAATAAGTATAGTAAATGTCGTTCTATCGATCATATAATCATAATATGGGTAATAATATGAGTTGGATTTATAATAATAAGTGTAATAAGTATAGTAATTGTCGTTCTATCGATCATTTAAGCATAATATGGCCAATAATATGAGTTAGATTGATGATAATAAGAGTAATAAGTATAGTAAATGTCGTGCTATCGATCATATCTGCATAATATGGTTAATAATATGAGTTAGATTGTTAATAGTGAGTGTAATAAGTATAGCAATTGTCGTTCTGTCGATCATATAAGCATAATATGGCTAATAATATGAGTTAGATTGATAATAATAAGAGTAATGAGTATAGTAATTGTAGTTCTATAGATCATATCTGCATAATATGGTTAATAATATGAGTTAGATTCATAATAATAAGAGTAATAGGTATAGCAAATGTCGTGCTATCGATCATATCTGCATAATATGGTTAATAATATGAGTTAGATTGATAATAATAAGAGTAATAAGTAGAGTAATTGTCGTTCTATCGATCATATAAGCATAATATGGCTAATAATATGAGTTAGGTTGATAATAATAAGAGTAATAAGTATAGTAATTGTCGTTCTATCGATCATTTAAGCATAATATGGCTAATAATATGAGTTAGATTGATAGTAATAACAGTAATAAGTATAGTAATTGTCGTTCTATCGATAATATAAGCATAATATGGTTAATAATATGAGTTAGATTGATAATACTCAGAGTAGTGAGTATAGTAATTCTCGTTCTATCGATCATATAAGCATAATATGGCTAATAATAAGAGTTAGATTGATAATATTAAGAGTAGTGAGTATAGTAATTCTCGTTCTATCGATCATATAAGCATAATATGGCTAATAATATGAGTTAGATTGATAATAATAAGAGTAATAAGTATAGTAATTGTAGTTCTATCGATCATATCTGCATAATATGGTTAATAATATGAGTTAGATTCATAATAATAAGAGTAATAAGTATAGTAATTGTCGTTCTATCGATAATATAAGCATAATATGGCTAATAATGTGAGTTAGATTGATAATAATAAGAGTAATGAGTACAGTAATTGTCGTTCTATCGATCATATAAGCATAATATGGCTAATAATATGAGTTAGATTGATAATAATAACAGTAATAAGTATAGTAATTGTCGTTCTATCGATCATTTAAGCATAATATGGCTAATAATATGAGTTAGATTGATAGTAATAACAGTAATAAGTATAGTAATTGTCGTTCTATCGATCATTTAAGCATAATATGGCTAATAATATGAGTTAGATTGATAGTAATAACAGTAATAAGTATAGTAATTGTCGTTCTATCGACATTATAAGCATAATATGGCTAATAATAAGAGTTAGATTGATAATATTAAGAGTAGTGAGTATAGTAAATCTCGTTCTATCGATCATATAAGCATAATATGGCTAATAATATGAGTTAGATTGATAATAATAAGAGTAATAAGTATAGTAATTGTAGTTCTATCGATCATATCTGCATAATATGGTTAATAATATGAGTTAGATTCATAATAATAAGAGTAATAAGTATAGTAATTGTCGTTCTATCGATAATATAAGCATAATATGGCTAATAATATGAGTTAGATTGATAATACTAAGAGCAGTGAGTATAGTAATTCTCGTTCTATCGATCATAGAAGCATAATATGGCTAATAATATGAGTTAGATTGATAATAATAAGAGTAATGAGTATAGTAATTGTAGTTCTATCGATCATATCTGCATAATATGGTTAATAATATGAGTTAGATTGATAATACCAAGAGTAGTGAGTATAGTAATTGTAGTTCTATTGCTCATATAAGCATAATATGGCTAATAATATGAGTTAGATTCATAATAATAAGAGTAATAAGCATAGTAATTGTCGTTCTATCGATCATTTAAGCATAATATGGCTAATAATATGAGTTAGATTGATAATAATAAGAGTAGTAAGTATAGTAAATCTCGTTCTATCGATCATATCTGCATAATATGGTTAATAATATGAGTTAGATTGATAATAGTAAGAGTAATGTGTATAGTAAATGTCGTGCTATCGATCATATCTGCATAATATGGTTAATAATATGAGTTAGATTGATAATAGTAAGAGTAATGTGTATAGTAAATGTCGTGCTATCGATCATATCTGCACAATATGGTTAATAATATGAGTTAGATTGATAACAGTGAGTGTAAAAAGTATAGTAGTTGTCGTTCTATCGATCATATTAGCATAATATGGTTAATAATATGAATTAGATTGATAATAATAAGAGTAATAAGTATAGTATTTGTCGTTCTATCGATCATATAAGCATAATATGGCTAATACTATGAGTTAGATTTATAATAATAAGAGTAATAAGTATAGTAATTGTCGTTCTATCGATAATATAAGCATAATATGGCTAATAATATGAGTTAGATTGATAATACTAAGAGTAATGAGTATAGTAATTGTAGTTCTATCGATCATATCTGCATAATATGGTTAATAATATGAGTTAGATTGATAATAATAAGAGTAATAAGTATAGCAATTGTCGTTCTATCGATATTATAAGCATAATATGGCTAATAATAAGAGTTAGATTGATAATAATAAGAGTAATAAGTATAGTAATTGTCGTTCTATCGATCATTCAAGCATAATATGGCTAATAATATGAGTTAGATTGATAGTAATAACAGTAATAAGTATAGTAATTGTCGTTCTACCGATAATATAAGCATAATATGGCTAATAATATGAGTTAGATTGATAATACTAAGAGTAGTGAGTATAGTAATTCTCGTTCTATCGATCATATAAGCATAATATGGCTAATAATATGGGTTAGATTGATAATAATAAGAGTAATGAGTATAGTAATTGTAGTTCTATCGATCATTTATGCATAATATGGCTAATAATATGAGTTAGATTGATAATAATAACAGTAATAAGTATAGTAATTGGCGTTCTATCGATATTATAAGCATAATATGGCTAATAATAAGAGTTAGATTGATAATAATAAGAGTAATAAGTATAGCAATTGTCGTTCTATCGATATTATAAGCATAATATGGCTAATAATAAGAGTTAGATTGATAATAATAAGAGTAATAAGTATAGTAATTGTCGTTCTATCGATCATTTAAGCATAATATGGCTAATAATATGAGTTAGATTGATAGTAATAACAGTAATAGGTATAGTAATTGTCGTTCTACCGATAATATAAGCATAATATGGCTAATAATATGAGTTAGATTGATAGTAATAACAGTAATAAGTATAGTAATTGTCGTTCTATCGATCATTTAAGCATAATATGGCTAATAATATGAGTTAGATTGATAGTAATAACAGTAATAGGTATAGTAATTGTCGTTCTACCGATAATATAAGCATAATATGGCTAATAATATGAGTTAGATTGATAGTAATAACAGTAATAAGTATAGTAATTGTCGTTCTATCGATCATTTAAGCATAATATGGCTAATAATATGAGTTAGATTGATAGTAATAACAGTAATAAGTATCGTAATTGTCGTTCTATCGACATTATAAGCATAATATGGCTAATAATAAGAGTTAGATTGATAATATTAAGAGTAGTGAGTATAGTAATTCTCGTTCTATCGATCATATAAGCATAATATGGCTAATAATATGAGTTAGATTGATAATAATAAGAGTAATAAGTATAGTAATTGTAGTTCTATCGATCATATCTGCATAATATGGTTAATAATATGAGTTAGATTCATAATAATAAGAGTAATAAATATAGTAATTGTCGTTCTATCGATCATATAAGCATAATATGGCTAATAATATGAGTTAGGTTGATAATAATAAGAGTAATAAGTATAGTGATTGTCGTTCTACCGATCAAATTTGCATAATATGGTTAATAATATGAGTTAATTGATAACAGTGAGTGTAATAAGTATTGTAATTGTCGTTCTCTCGATCATATTAGCATAATATGGCTAATAATATGAGTTAGATTGATAATACTAAGAGTAGTGAGTATAGTAATTGTAGTTCTATCGATCATATCTGCATAATATGGTTAATAATATGAGTTAGATTCATAATAATAAGAGTAATAAGTATAGTAATTGTCGTTCTATCGATAATATAAGCATAATATGGCTAATAATATGAGTTAGATTGATAATAATAAGAGTAATGAGTATAGTAATTGTAGTTCTATCGATCATATCTGCATAATATGGTTAATAATATGAGTTAGATTGATAATACTAAGAGTAGTGAGTATAGTAATTGTAGTTCTATTGCTCATATAAGCATAATATGGCTAATAATATGAGTTAGATTCATAATAATAAGAGTAATAAGCATAGTAATTGTCGTTCTATCGATCATTTAAGCATAATATGGCTAATAATATGAGTTAGATTGATAATAATAAGAGTAGTAAGTATAGTAAATCTCGTTCTATCGATCATATCTGCATAATATGGTTAATAATATGAGTTAGATTGATAATAGTAAGAGTAATGTGTATAGTAAATGTCGTGCTATCGATCATATCTGCATAATATGGTTAATAATATGAGTTAGATTGATAATAGTAAGAGTAATGTGTATAGTAAATGTCGTGCTATCGATGATATCTGCACAATATGGTTAATAATATGAGTTAGATTGATAACAGTGAGTGTAAAAAGTATAGTAGTTGTCGTTCTATCGATCATATTAGCATAATATGGTTAATAATATGAATTAGATTGATAATAATAAGAGTAATAAGTATAGTATTTGTCGTTCTATCGATCATATAAGCATAATATGGCTAATACTATGAGTTAGATTTATAATAATAAGAGTAATAAGTATAGTAATTGTCGTTCTATCGATAATATAAGCATAATATGGCTAATAATATGAGTTAGATTGATAATACTAAGAGTAATGAGTATAGTAATTGTAGTTCTATCGATCATATCTGCATAATATGGTTAATAATATGAGTTAGATTGATAATACTAAGAGTAGTGAGTATAGTAATTCTCGTTCTATCGATCATATAAGCATAATATGGCTAATAATATGGGTTAGATTGATAATAATAAGAGTAATGAGTATAGTAATTGTAGTTCTATCGATCATTTATGCATAATATGGCTAATAATATGAGTTAGATTGATAATAATAACAGTAATAAGTATAGTAATTGGCGTTCTATCGATATTATAAGCATAATATGGCTAATAATAAGAGTTAGATTGATAATAATAAGAGTAATAAGTATAGTAATTGTCGTTCTATCGATATTATAAGCATAATATGGCTAATAATAAGAGTTAGATTGATAATAATAAGAGTAATAAGTATAGTAATTGTCGTTCTATCGATCATTTAAGCATAATATGGCTAATAATATGAGTTAGATTGATAGTAATAACAGTAATAAGTATAGTAATTGTCGTTCTACCGATAATATAAGCATAATATGGCTAATAATATGAGTTAGATTGATAGTAATAACAGTAATAAGTATAGTAATTGTCGTTCTATCGATCATTTAAGCATAATATGGCTAATAATATGAGTTAGATTGATAGTAATAACAGTAATAAGTATCGTAATTGTCGTTCTATCGACATTATAAGCATAATATGGCAAATAATAAGAGTTAGATTGATAATATTAAGAGTAGTGAGTATAGTAATTCTCGTTCTATCGATCATATAAGCATAATATGGCTAATAATATGAGTTAGATTGATAATAATAAGAGTAATAAGTATAGTAATTGTAGTTCTATCGATCATATCTGCATAATATGGTTAATAATATGAGTTAGATTCATAATAATAAGAGTAATAAGTATAGTAATTGTCGTTCTATCGATCATATAAGCATAATATGGCTAATAATATGAGTTAGGTTGATAATAATAAGAGTAATAAGTATAGTGATTGTCGTTCTACCGATCAAATTTGCATAATATGGTTAATAATATGAGTTAATTGATAACAGTGAGTGTAATAAGTATTGTAATTGTCGTTCTCTCGATCATATTAGGATAATATGGCTAATAATATGAGTTAGATTGATAATACTAAGAGTAGTGAGTATAGTAATTGTAGTTCTATCGATCATTTAAGCATAATATGGCTAATAATATGAGTTGGATTGATAATAATAAAAGTAATAAGTATAGTAATTGTCGTTCTATCGATAATATAAGCATAATATGGCTAATAATATGAGTTAGATTGATAATACTAAGAGCAGTGAGTATAGTAATTCTCGTTCTATCGATCATAGAAGCATAATATGGCTAATAATATGAGTTAGATTGATAATAATAAGAGTAATGAGTATAGTAATTGTAGTTCTATCGATCATATCTGCATAATATGGTTAATAATATGAGTTAGATTGATAATACTAAGAGTAGTGAGTATAGTAATTGTAGTTCTATTGCTCATATAAGCATAATATGGCTAATAATATGAGTTAGATTCATAATAATAAGAGTAATAAGCATAGTAATTGTCGTTCTATCGATCATTTAAGCATAATATGGCTAATAATATGAGTTAGATTGATAATAATAAGAGTAGTAAGTATAGTAAATCTCGTTCTATCGATCATATCTGCATAATATGGTTAATAATATGAGTTAGATTGATAATAGTAAGAGTAATGTGTACAGTAAATGTCGTGCTATCGATCATATCTGCATAATATGGTTAATAATATGAGTTAGATTGATAATAGTAAGAGTAATGTGTATAGTAAATGTCGTGCTATCGATCATATCTGCACAATATGGTTAATAATATGAGTTAGATTGATAACAGTGAGTGTAAAAAGTATAGTAGTTGTCGTTCTATCGATCATATTAGCATAATATGGTTAATAATATGAATTAGATTGATAATAATAAGAGTAATAAGTATAGTATTTGTCGTTCTATCGATCATATAAGCATAATATGGCTAATACTATGAGTTAGATTTATAATAATAAGAGTAATAAGTATAGTAATTGTCGTTCTATCGATAATATAAGCATAATATGGCTAATAATATGAGTTAGATTGATAATACTAAGAGTAATGAGTATAGTAATTGTAGTTCTATCGATCATATCTGCATAATATGGTTAATAATATGAGTTAGATTGATAATAATAAGAGTAATAAGTATAGCAATTGTCGTTCTATCGATATTATAAGCATAATATGGCTAATAATAAGAGTTAGATTGATAATAATAAGAGTAATAAGTATAGTGATTGTCGTTCTATCGATCATATCTGCATAATATGGTTAATAATAAGAGTTAGATTGATAATAATAAGAGTAATAAGTATAGTAATTGTCGTTCTATCGATCATTTAAGCATAATATGGCTAATAATATGAGTTAGATTGATAGTAATAACAGTAATAAGTATAGTAATTGTCGTTCTACCGATAATATAAGCATAATATGCCTAATAATATGAGTTAGATTGATAATACTAAGAGTAGTGAGTATAGTAATTCTCGTCCTATCGATCATATAAGCATAATATGGCTAATAATATGGGTTAGATTGATAATAATAAGAGTAATGAGTATAGTAATTGTAGTTCTATCGATCATTTAAGCATAATATGGCTAATAATATGAGTTAGATTGATAATAATAACAGTAATAAGTATAGTAATTGGCGTTCTATCGATATTATAAGCATAATATGGCTAATAATAAGAGTTAGATTGATAATAATAAGAGTAATAAGTATAGTAATTGTCGTTCTATCGATATTATAAGCATAATATGGCTATTAATAAGAGTTAGATTGATAATAATAAGAGTAATAAGTATAGTAATTGTCGTTCTATCGATCATTTAAGCATAATATGGCTAATAATATGAGTTAGATTGATAGTAATAACAGTAATAAGTATAGTAATTCTCGTTCTACCGATAATATAAGCATAATATGGCTAATAATGTGAGTTAGATTGATAATAATAAGAGTAATGAGTACAGTAATTGTCGTTCTATCGATCATATAAGCATAATATGGCTAATAATATGAGTTAGATTGATAATAATAACAGTAATAAGTATAGTAATTGTCTTTCTATCGATCATTTAAGCATAATATGGCTAATAATATGAGTTAGATTGATAGTAATAACAGTAATAAGTATAGTAATTGTCGTTCTATCGATCATTTAAGCATAATATGGCTAATAATATGAGTTAGATTGATAGTAATAACAGTAATAAGTATAGTAATTGTAGTTCTATCGATCATATCTGCATAATATGGTTAATAATATGAGTTAGATTCATAATAATAAGAGTAATAAGTATAGTAATTGTCGTTCTATCGATAATATAAGCATAATATGGCTAATAATATGAGTTAGGTTGATAATAATAAGAGTAATAAGTATAGTGATTGTCGTTCTACCGATCAAACTTGCATAATATGGTTAATAATATGAGTTAATTGATAACAGTGAGTGTAATAAGTATTGTAATTGTCGTTCTCTCGATCATATTAGCATAATATGGCTAATAATATGAATTAGATTGATAATACTAAGAGTAGTGAGTATAGTAATTGTAGTTCTATCGATCATTTAAGCATAATATGGCTAATAATATGAGTTAGATTGATAATAATAAGAGTAGTAAGTATAGTAAATCTCGTTCTATCGATCATATCTGCATAATATGGTTAATAATATGAGTTAGATTGATAATAGTAAGAGTAATGTGTATAGTAAATGTCGTGCTATCGATCATATCTGCATAATATGGTTAATAATATGAGTTAGATTGATAATAGTAAGAGTAATGTGTATAGTAAATGTCGTGCTATCGATCATATCTGCACAATATGGTTATTAATATGAGTTAGATTGATAACAGTGAGTGTAAAAAGTATAGTAGTTGTCGTTCTATCGATCATATTAGCATAATATGGTTAATAATATGAATTAGATTGATAATAATAAGAGTAATAAGTATAGCATTTGTCGTTCTATCGATCATATAAGCATAATATGGCTAATACTATGAGTTAGATTCATAATAATAAGAGTAATAGGTATAGTAATTGTCGTTCTATCGATCATATAAGCATAATATGGCTAATAATATGAGTTAGGTTGATAATAATAAGAGTAATAAGTATAGTGATTGTCGTTCTACCGATCAAACTTGCATAATATGGTTAATAATATGAGTTAATTGATAACAGTGAGTGTAATATGTATTGTAATTGTCGTTCTCTCGATCATATTAGCATAATATGGCTAATAATATGAATTAGATTGATAATACTAAGAGTAGTGAGTATAGTAATTGTAGTTCTATCGATCATTTAAGCATAATATGGCTAATAATATGAGTTGGATTGATAATAATAAAAGTAATAAGTATAGTAATTGTCGTTCTATCGATAATATAAGCATAATATGGCTAATAATATGAGTTAGATTGATAATACTAAGAGTAGTGAGTATAGTAATTCTCGTTCTATCGATCATAGAAGCATAATATGGCTAATAATATGAGTTAGATTGATAATAATAAGAGTAATGAGTATAGTAATTGTAGTTCTATCGATCATATCTGCATAATATGGTTAATAATATGAGTTAGATTGATAATACTAAGAGTAGTGAGTATAGTAATTGTAGTTCTATTGCTCATATAAGCATAATATGGCTAATAATATGAGTTAGATTCATAATAATAAGAGTAATAAGCATAGTAATTGTCGTTCTATCGATCATTTAAACATAATATGGCTAATAATATGAGTTAGATTGATAATAATAAGAGTAGTAAGTATAGTAAATCTCGTTCTATCGATCATATCTGCATAATATGTTTAATAATATGAGTTAGATTGATAATAGTAAGAGTAATGTGTATAGTAAATGTCGTGCTATCGATCATATCTGCATAATATGGTTAATAATATGAGTTAGATTGATAATAGTAAGAGTAATGTGTATAGTAAATGTCGTGCTATCGATCATATCTGCACAATATGGTTAATAATATGAGTTAGATTGATAACAGTGAGTGTAAAAAGTATAGTAGTTGTCGTTCTATCGATCATATTAGCATAATATGGTTACTAATATGAATTAGATTGATAATAATAAGAGTAATAAGTATAGTATTTGTCGTTCTATCGATCATATAAGCATAATATGGCTAATACTATGAGTTAGATTTATAATAATAAGAGTAATAAGTATAGTAATTGTCGTTCTATCGATAATATAAGCATAATATGGCTAATAATATGAGTTAGATTGATAATACTAAGAGTAATGAGTATAGTAATTGTAGTTCTATCGATCATATCTGCATAATATGGTTAATAATATGAGTTAGATTGATAATAATAAGAGTAATAAGTATAGCAATTGTCGTTCTATCGATATTATAAGCATAATATGGCTAATAATAAGAGTTAGATTGATAATAATAAGAGTAATAAGTATAGTGATTGTCGTTCTATCGATCATATCTGCATAATATGGTTAATAATATGAGTTAGATTGATAATAATAAGAGTAATAAGTATAGTAATTGGCGTTCTATCGATATTATAAGCATAATATGGCTAATAATAAGAGTTAGATTGATAATGATAAGAGTAATAAGTATAGTAATTGTCGTTCTATCGATATTATAAGCATAATATGGCTAATAATAAGAGTTAGATTGATAATAATAAGAGTAATAAGTATAGTAATTGTCGTTCTATCGATCATTTAAGCATAATATGGCTAATAATATGAGTTAGATTGATAGTAATAACAGTAATAAGTATAGTAATTGTCGTTCTACCGATAATATAAGCATAATATGGCTAATAATGTGAGTTAGATTGATAATAATAAGAGTAATGAGTACAGTAGTTGTCGTTCTATCGATCATATAAGCATAATATGGCTAATAATATGAGTTAGATTGATAATAATAACAGTAATAAGTATAGTAATTGTCGTTCTATCGATCATTTAAGCATAATATGGCTAATAATATGAGTTAGATTGATAGTAATAACAGTAATATGTATAGTAATTGTCGTTCTATCGATCATTTAAGCATAATATGGCTAATAATATGAGTTAGATTGATAGTAATAACAGTAATAAGTATAGTAATTGTCGTTCTATCGACATTATAAGCATAATATGGCTAATAATAAGAGTTAGATTGATAATATTAAGAGTAGTGAGTATAGTAATTCTCGTTCTATCGATCATATAAGCATAATATGGCTAATAATATGAGTTAGATTGATAATAATAAGAGTAATAAGTATAGTAATTGTAGTTCTATCGATCATATCTGCATAATATGGTTAATAATATGAGTTAGATTGATAATACTAAGAGTAGTGAGTATAGTAATTGTAGTTCTATTGCTCATATAAGCATAATATGGCTAATAATATGAGTTAGATTCATAATAATAAGAGTAATAAGCATAGTAATTGTCGTTCTATCGATCATTTAAGCATAATATGGCTAATAATATGAGTTAGATTGATAATAATAAGAGTAGTAAGTATAGTAAATCTCGTTCTATCGATCATATCTGCATAATATGGTTAATAATATGAGTTAGATTGATAATAGTAAGAGTAATGTGTATAGTAAATGTCGTGCTATCGATCATATCTGCATAATATGGTTAATAATATGAGTTAGATTGATAATAGTAAGAGTAATGTGTATAGTAAATGTCGTGCTATCGATCATATCTGCACAATATGGTTAATAATATGAGTTAGATTGATAACAGTGAGTGTAAAAAGTATAGTAGTTGTCGTTCTATCGATCATATTAGCATAATATGGTTAATAATATGAATTAGATTGATAATAATAAGAGTAATAAGTATAGTATTTGTCGTTCTATCGATCATATAAGCATAATATGGCTAATACTATGAGTTAGATTTATAATAATAAGAGTGATAAGTATAGTAATTGTCGTTCTATCGATAATATAAGCATAATATGGCTAATAATATGAGTTATATTGATAATACTAAGAGTAATGAGTATAGTAATTGTAGTTCTATCGATCATATCTGCATAATATGGTTAATAATATGAGTTAGATTGATAATAATAAGAGTAATAAGTATAGCAATTGTCGTTCTATCGATATTATAAGCATAATATGGCTAATAATAAGAGTTAGATTGATAATAATAAGAGTAATAAGTATAGTAATTGTCGTTCTATCGATCATTTAAGCATAATATGGCTAATAATATGAGTTAGATTGATAATAATAACAGTAATAAGTATAGTAATTGGCGTTCTATCGATATTATAAGCATAATATGGCTAATAATAAGAGTTAGATTGATAATAATAAGAGTAATAAGTATAGTAATTGTCGTTCTATCGATCATTTAAGCATAATATGGCTAATAATATGAGTTAGATTGATAGTAATAACAGTAATAAGTATAGTAATTGTCGTTCTACCGATAATATAAGCATAATATGGCTAATAATGTGAGTTAGATTGATAATAATAAGAGTAATGAGTACAGTAATTGTCGTTCTATCGATCATATAAGCATAATATGGCTAATAATATGAGTTAGATTGATAATAATAAGAGTAATGAGTATAGTAATTGTAGTTCTATAGATCATATCTGCATAATATGGTTAATAATATGAGTTAGATTCATAATAATAGGAGTAATAGGTATAGCAAATGTCGTGCTATCGATCATATAAGCATAATATGGCTAATAATATGAGTTGGATTGATAATAATAAAAGTAATAAGTATAGTAATTGTCGTTCTCTCGATCATATTAGCATAATATGGCTAATAATATGAGTTAGATTGATAATACTAAGAGTAGTGAGTACAGTAATTGTAGTTCTATCGATCATTTAAGCATAATATGGCTAATAATATGAGTTGGATCGATAATAATAAAAGTAATAAGTATAGTAATTGTCGTTCTATCGATAATATAAGCATAATATGGCTAATAATATGAGTTAGATTGATGATAATAAGAGTAATAAGTATAGTATTTGTCGTTTTATCGATCATATAAGCATAATATGGCTAATACTATGAGTTAGATTTATAATAATAAGAGTAATAAGTATAGTAATTGTCGTTCTATCGATAATATAAGCATAATATGGCTAATAATATGAGTTAGATTGATAATACTAAGAGTAATGAGTATAGTAATTGTAGTTCTATCGATCATATCTGCATAATATGGTTAATAATATGAGTTAGATTGATAATAATAAGAGTAATAAGTATAGCAATTGTCGTTCTATCGATATTATAAGCATAATATGGCTAATAATAAGAGTTAGATTGATAATAATAAGAGTAATATGTATAGTGATTGTCGTTCTATCGATCATATCTGCATAATATGGTTAATAATATGAGTTGGATTGATAATAATAAGAGTAATAAGTATAGTAATTGTCGTTCTATCGATATTATAAGCATAATATGGCTAATAATAAGAGTTAGATTGATAATAATAAGAGTAATAAGTATAGTAATTGTCGTTCTATCGATCATTTAAGCATAATATGGCTAATAATATGAGTTAGATTGATAGTAATAACAGTAATAAGTATAGTAATTGTCGTTCTACCGATAATATAAGCATAATATGGCTAATAATGTGAGTTAGATTGATAATAATAAGAGTAATGAGTACAGTAATTGTCGTTCTATCGATCATATAAGCATAATATGGCTAATAATATGAGTTAGATTGATAATAATAAGAGTAATAAGTATAGTAATTGTAGTTCTATCGATCATATCTGCATAATATGGTTAATAATATGTGTTAGATTCATAATAATAAGAGTAATAAGTATAGTAATTGTCGTTCTATCGATAATATAAGCATAATATGGCTAATAATATGAGTTAGATTGATAATACTAAGAGCAGTGAGTATAGTAATTCTCGTTCTATCGATCATAGAAGCATAACATGACTAATAATATGAGTTAGATTGATAATAATAAGAGTAATGAGTATAGTAATTGTAGTTCTATCGATCATATCTGCATAATATGGTTAATAATATGAGTGAGATTGATAATACTAAGAGTAGTGAGTATAGTAATTGTAGTTCTATTGCTCATATAAGCATAATATGGCTAATAATATGAGTTAGATTCATAATAATAAGAGTAATAAGCATAGTAATTGTCGTTCTATCGATCATTTAAGCATAATATGGCTAATAATATGAGTTAGATTGATAATAATAAGAGTAGTAAGTATAGTAAATCTCGTTCTATCGATCATATCTGCATAATATGGTTAATAATATGAGTTAGATTGATAATAGTAAGAATAATGTGTATAGTAAATGTCGTGCTATCGATCATATCTGCATAATATGGTTAATAATATGAGTTAGATTGATAATAGTAAGAGTAATGTGTATAGTAAATGTCGTGCTATCGATCATATCTGCACAATATGGTTAATAATATGAGTTAGATTGATAATAATAAGAGTAATAAGTATAGTATTTGTCGTTCTATCGATGATATAAGCATAATATGGCTAATACTATGAGTTAGATTTATAATAATAAGAGTAATAAGTATAGTAATTGTCGTTCTATCGATAATATAAGCATAATATGGCTAATAATATGAGTTAGATTGATAATACTAAGAGTAATGAGTATAGTAATTGTAGTTCTATCGATCATATCTGCATAATATGGTTAATAATATGAGTTAGATTGATAATAATAAGAGTAATAAGTATAGCAATTGTCGTTCCATCGATATTATAAGCATAATATGGCTAATAATAAGAGTTAGATTGATAATAATAAGAGTAATAAGTATAGTAATTGTCGTTCTATCGATCATTTAAGCATAATATGGCTAATAATATGAGTTAGATTGATAATAATAACAGTAATAAGTATAGTAATTGGCGTTCTATCGATAATATAAGCATAATATGGCTAATAATATGAGTTAGATTGATAATACTAAGAGTAATGAGTATAGTAATTGTAGTTCTATCGATCATATCTGCATAATATGGTTAATAATATGAGTTAGATTGATAATAATAAGAGTAATAAGTATAGCAATTGTCGTTCTATCGATATTATAAGCATAATATGGCTAATAATAAGAGTTAGATTGATAATAATAAGAGTAATATGTATAGTGATTGTCGTTCTATCGATCATATCTGCATAATATGGTTAATAATATGAGTTGGATTGATAATAATAAGAGTAATAAGTATAGTAATTGTCGTTCTATCGATATTATAAGCATAATATGGCTAATAATAAGAGTTAGATTGATAATAATAAGAGTAATAAGTATAGTAATTGTCGTTCTATCGATCATTTAAGCATAATATGGCTAATAATATGAGTTAGATTGATAGTAATAACAGTAATAAGTATAGTAATTGTCGTTCTACCGATAATATAAGCATAATATGGCTAATAATGTGAGTTAGATTGATAATAATAAGAGTAATGAGTACAGTAATTGTCGTTCTATCGATCATATAAGCATAATATGGCTAATAATATGAGTTAGATTGATAATAATAACAGTAATAAGTATAGTAATTGTAGTTCTATCGATCATATCTGCATAATATGGTTAATAATATGTGTTAGATTCATAATAATAAGAGTAATAAGTATAGTAATTGTCGTTCTATCGATAATATAAGCATAATATGGCTAATAATATGAGTTAGATTGATAATACTAAGAGCAGTGAGTATAGTAATTCTCGTTCTATCGATCATAGAAGCATAACATGACTAATAATATGAGTTAGATTGATAATAATAAGAGTAATGAGTATAGTAATTGTAGTTCTATCGATCATATCTGCATAATATGGTTAATAATATGAGTGAGATTGATAATACTAAGAGTAGTGAGTATAGTAATTGTAGTTCTATTGCTCATATAAGCATAATATGGCTAATAATATGAGTTAGATTCATAATAATAAGAGTAATAAGCATAGTAATTGTCGTTCTATCGATCATTTAAGCATAATATGGCTAATAATATGAGTTAGATTGATAATAATAAGAGTAGTAAGTATAGTAAATCTCGTTCTATCGATCATATCTGCATAATATGGTTAATAATATGAGTTAGATTGATAATAGTAAGAGTAATGTGTATAGTAAATGTCGTGCTATCGATCATATCTGCATAATATGGTTAATAATATGAGTTAGATTGATAATAGTAAGAGTAATGTGTATAGTAAATGTCGTGCTATCGATCATATCTGCACAATATGGTTAATAATATGAGTTAGATTGATAACAGTGAGTGTAAAAAGTATAGTAGTTGTCGTTCTATCGATCATATTAGCATAATATGGTTAATAATATGAATTAGATTGATAATAATAAGAGTAATAAGTATAGTATTTGTCGTTCTATCGATGATATAAGCATAATATGGCTAATACTATGAGTTAGATTTATAATAATAAGAGTAATAAGTATAGTAATTGTCGTTCTATCGATAATATAAGCATAATATGGCTAATAATATGAGTTAGATTGATAATACTAAGAGTAATGAGTATAGTAATTGTAGTTCTATCGATCATATCTGCATAATATGGTTAATAATATGAGTTAGATTGATAATAATAAGAGTAATAAGTATAGCAATTGTCGTTCTATCGATATTATAAGCATAATATGGCTAATAATAAGAGTTAGATTGATAATAATAAGAGTAATAAGTATAGTAATTGTCGTTCTATCGATCATTTAAGCATAATATGGCTAATAATATGAGTTGGATTGATAATAATAAAAGTAATAAGTATAGTAATTGTCGTTCTATCGATAATATAAGCATAATATGGCTAATAATATGAGTTAGATTGATGATAATAAGAGTAATAAGTATAGTAAATGTCGTGCTATCGATCATATCTGCATAATATGGTTAATAATATGAGTTAGATTGATAATAGTGAGTGTAATAAGTATAGTAATTGTCGTTCTGTCGATCATATAAGCATAATATGGCTAATAATATGAGTTAGGTTGATAATAATAAGAGTAATAAGTATAGTGATTGTCGTTCTACCGATCAAATTTGCATAATATGTTTAATAATATGAGTTAGATTGATAACAGTGAGTGTAATAAGTATAGTAATTGTCGTTCTCTCGATCATATTAGCATAATATGGCTAATAATATGAGTTAGATTGATAATACTAAGAGTAGTGAGTACAGTAATTGTAGTTCTATCGATCATTTAAGCATAATATGGCAAATAATATGAGTTAGATTGATAGTAATAACAGTAATAAGTATAGTAATTGTCGTTCTATCGACATTATAAGCATAATATGGCTAATAATAAGAGTTAGATTGATAATATTAAGAGTAGTGAGTATAGTAATTCTCGTTCTATCGATCATATAAGCATAATATGGCTAATAATATGAGTTAGATTGATAATAATAAGAGTAATAAGTATAGTAATTGTAGTTCTATCGATCATATCTGCATAATATGGTTAATAATATGTGTTAGATTCATAATAATAAGAGTAATAAGTATAGTAATTGTCGTTCTATCGATAATATAAGCATAATATGGCTAATAATATGAGTTAGATTGATAATACTAAGAGCAGTGAGTATAGTAATTCTCGTTCTATCGATCATAGAAGCATAACATGACTAATAATATGAGTTAGATTGATAATAATAAGAGTAATGAGTATAGTAATTGTAGTTCTATCGATCATATCTGCATAATATGGTTAATAATATGAGTGAGATTGATAATACTAAGAGTAGTGAGTATAGTAATTGTAGTTCTATTGCTCATATAAGCATAATATGGCTAATAATATGAGTTAGATTCATAATAATAAGAGTAATAAGCATAGTAATTGTCGTTCTATCGATCATTTAAGCATAATATGGCTAATAATATGAGTTAGATTGATAATAATAAGAGTAGTAAGTATAGTAAATCTCGTTCTATCGATCATATCTGCATAATATGGTTAATAATATGAGTTAGATTGATAATAGTAAGAATAATGTGTATAGTAAATGTCGTGCTATCGATCATATCTGCATAATATGGTTAATAATATGAGTTAGATTGATAATAGTAAGAGTAATGTGTATAGTAAATGTCGTGCTATCGATCATATCTGCACAATATGGTTAATAATATGAGTTAGATTGATAATAATAAGAGTAATAAGTATAGTATTTGTCGTTCTATCGATGATATAAGCATAATATGGCTAATACTATGAGTTAGATTTATAATAATAAGAGTAATAAGTATAGTAATTGTCGTTCTATCGATAATATAAGCATAATATGGCTAATAATATGAGTTAGATTGATAATACTAAGAGTAATGAGTATAGTAATTGTAGTTCCATCGATCATATCTGCATAATATGGTTAATAATATGAGTTAGATTGATAATACTAAGAGTAGTGAGTATAGTAATTGTAGTTCTATTGCTCATATAAGCATAATATGGCTAATAATATGAGTTAGATTCATAATAATAAGAGTAATAAGCATAGTAATTGTCGTTCTATCGATCATTTAAGCATAATATGGCTAATAATATGAGTTAGATTGATAATAATAAGAGTAGTAAGTATAGTAAATCTCGTTCTATCGATCATATCTGCATAATATGGTTAATAATATGAGTTAGATTGATAATAGTAAGAGTAATGTGTATAGTAAATGTCGTGCTATCGATCATATCTGCATAATATGGTTAATAATATGAGTTAGATTGATAATAGTAAGAGTAATGTGTATAGTAAATGTCGTGCTATCGATCATATCTGCACAATATGGTTAATAATATGAGTTAGATTGATAACAGTGAGTGTAAAAAGTATAGTAGTTGTCGTTCTATCGATCATATTAGCATAATATGGTTAATAATATGAATTAGATTGATAATAATAAGAGTAATAAGTATAGTATTTGTCGTTCTATCGATCATATAAGCATAATATGGCTAATACTATGAGTTAGATTTATAATAATAAGAGTGATAAGTATAGTAATTGTCGTTCTATCGATAATATAAGCATAATATGGCTAATAATATGAGTTATATTGATAATACTAAGAGTAATGAGTATAGTAATTGTAGTTCTATCGATCATATCTGCATAATATGGTTAATAATATGAGTTAGATTGATAATAATAAGAGTAATAAGTATAGCAATTGTCGTTCTATCGATATTATAAGCATAATATGGCTAACAATAAGAGTTAGATTGATAATAATAAGAGTAATAAGTATAGTAATTGTCGTTCTATCGATCATTTAAGCATAATATGGCTAATAATATGAGTTAGATTGATAATAATAACAGTAATAAGTATAGTAATTGGCGTTCTATCGATATTATAAGCATAATATGGCTAATAATAAGAGTTAGATTGATAATAATAAGAGTAATAAGTATAGTAATTGTCGTTCTATCGATCATTTAAGCATAATATGGCTAATAATATGAGTTAGATTGATAGTAATAACAGTAATAAGTATAGTAATTGTCGTTCTACCGATAATATAAGCATAATATGGCTAATAATGTGAGTTAGATTGATAATAATAAGAGTAATGAGTACAGTAATTGTCGTTCTATCGATCATATAAGCATAATATGGCTAATAATATGAGTTAGATTGATAATAATAAGAGTAATGAGTATAGTAATTGTAGTTCTATAGATCATATCTGCATAATATGGTTAATAATATGAGTTAGATTCATAATAATAGGAGTAATAGGTATAGCAAATGTCGTGCTATCGATCATATAAGCATAATATGGCTAATAATATGAGTTGGATTGATAATAATAAAAGTAATAAGTATAGTAATTGTCGTTCTCTCGATCATATTAGCATAATATGGCTAATAATATGAGTTAGATTGATAATACTAAGAGTAGTGAGTACAGTAATTGTAGTTCTATCGATCATTTAAGCATAATATGGCTAATAATATGAGTTGGATCGATAATAATAAAAGTAATAAGTATAGTAATTGTCGTTCTATCGATAATATAAGCATAATATGGCTAATAATATGAGTTAGATTGATGATAATAAGAGTAATAAGTATAGTATTTGTCGTTTTATCGATCATATAAGCATAATATGGCTAATACTATGAGTTAGATTTATAATAATAAGAGTAATAAGTATAGTAATTGTCGTTCTATCGATAATATAAGCATAATATGGCTAATAATATGAGTTAGATTGATAATACTGAGAGTAATGAGTATAGTAATTGTAGTTCTATCGATCATATCTGCATAATATGGTTAATAATATGAGTTAGATTGATAATAATAAGAGTAATAAGTATAGCAATTGTCGTTCTATCGATATTATAAGCATAATATGGCTAATAATAAGAGTTAGATTGATAATAATAAGAGTAATATGTATAGTGATTGTCGTTCTATCGATCATATCTGCATAATATGGTTAATAATATGAGTTGGATTGATAATAATAAGAGTAATAAGTATAGTAATTGTCGTTCTATCGATATTATAAGCATAATATGGCTAATAATAAGAGTTAGATTGATAATAATAAGAGTAATAAGTATAGTAATTGTCGTTCTATCGATCATTTAAGCATAATATGGCTAATAATATGAGTTAGATTGATAGTAATAACAGTAATAAGTATAGTAATTGTCGTTCTACCGATAATATAAGCATAATATGGCTAATAATGTGAGTTAGATTGATAATAATAAGAGTAATGAGTACAGTAATTGTCGTTCTATCGATCATATAAGCATAATATGGCTAATAATATGAGTTAGATTGATAATAATAACAGTAATAAGTATAGTAATTGTAGTTCTATCGATCATATCTGCATAATATGGTTAATAATATGTGTTAGATTCATAATAATAAGAGTAATAAGTATAGTAATTGTCGTTCTATCGATAATATAAGCATAATATGGCTAATAATATGAGTTAGATTGATAATACTAAGAGCAGTGAGTATAGTAATTCTCGTTCTATCGATCATAGAAGCATAACATGACTAATAATATGAGTTAGATTGATAATAATAAGAGTAATGAGTATAGTAATTGTAGTTCTATCGATCATATCTGCATAATATGGTTAATAATATGAGTGAGATTGATAATACTAAGAGTAGTGAGTATAGTAATTGTAGTTCTATTGCTCATATAAGCATAATATGGCTAATAATATGAGTTAGATTCATAATAATAAGAGTAATAAGCATAGTAATTGTCGTTCTATCGATCATTTAAGCATAATATGGCTAATAATATGAGTTAGATTGATAATAATAAGAGTAGTAAGTATAGTAAATCTCGTTCTATCGATCATATCTGCATAATATGGTTAATAATATGAGTTAGATTGATAATAGTAAGAGTAATGTGTATAGTAAATGTCGTGCTATCGATCATATCTGCATAATATGGTTAATAATATGAGTTAGATTGATAATAGTAAGAGTAATGTGTATAGTAAATGTCGTGCTATCGATCATATCTGCACAATATGGTTAATAATATGAGTTAGATTGATAACAGTGAGTGTAAAAAGTATAGTAGTTGTCGTTCTATCGATCATATTAGCATAATATGGTTAATAATATGAATTAGATTGATAATAATAAGAGTAATAAGTATAGTATTTGTCGTTCTATCGATGATATAAGCATAATATGGCTAATAATAAGAGTTAGATTGATAATAATAAGAGTAATAAGTATAGTAATTGTCGTTCTATCGATCATTTAAGCATAATATGGCTAATAATATGAGTTGGATTGATAATAATAAAAGTAATAAGTATAGTAATTGTCGTTCTATCGATAATATAAGCATAATATGGCTAATAATATGAGTTAGATTGATGATAATAAGAGTAATAAGTATAGTAAATGTCGTGCTATCGATCATATCTGCATAATATGGTTAATAATATGAGTTAGATTGATAATAGTGAGTGTAATAAGTATAGTAATTGTCGTTCTGTCGATCATATAAGCATAATATGGCTAATAATATGAGTTAGGTTGATAATAATAAGAGTAATAAGTATAGTGATTGTCGTTCTACCGATCAAATTTGCATAATATGGTTAATAATATGAGTTAGATTGATAACAGTGAGTGTAATAAGTATAGTAATTGTCGTTCTCTCGATCATATTAGCATAATATGGCTAATAATATGAGTTAGATTGATAATACTAAGAGTAGTGAGTACAGTAATTGTAGTTCTATCGATCATTTAAGCATAATATGGCAAATAATATGAGTTAGATTGATAGTAATAACAGTAATAAGTATAGTAATTGTCGTTCTATCGACATTATAAGCATAATATGGCTAATAATAAGAGTTAGATTGATAATATTAAGAGTAGTGAGTATAGTAATTCTCGTTCTATCGATCATATAAGCATAATATGGCTAATAATATGAGTTAGATTGATAATAATAAGAGTAATAAGTATAGTAATTGTAGTTCTATCGATCATATCTGCATAATATGGTTAATAATATGTGTTAGATTCATAATAATAAGAGTAATAAGTATAGTAATTGTCGTTCTATCGATAATATAAGCATAATATGGCTAATAATATGAGTTAGATTGATAATACTAAGAGCAGTGAGTATAGTAATTCTCGTTCTATCGATCATAGAAGCATAACATGACTAATAATATGAGTTAGATTGATAATAATAAGAGTAATGAGTATAGTAATTGTAGTTCTATCGATCATATCTGCATAATATGGTTAATAATATGAGTGAGATTGATAATACTAAGAGTAGTGAGTATAGTAATTGTAGTTCTATTGCTCATATAAGCATAATATGGCTAATAATATGAGTTAGATTCATAATAATAAGAGTAATAAGCATAGTAATTGTCGTTCTATCGATCATTTAAGCATAATATGGCTAATAATATGAGTTAGATTGATAATAATAAGAGTAGTAAGTATAGTAAATCTCGTTCTATCGATCATATCTGCATAATATGGTTAATAATATGAGTTAGATTGATAATAGTAAGAATAATGTGTATAGTAAATGTCGTGCTATCGATCATATCTGCATAATATGGTTAATAATATGAGTTAGATTGATAATAGTAAGAGTAATGTGTATAGTAAATGTCGTGCTATCGATCATATCTGCACAATATGGTTAATAATATGAGTTAGATTGATAACAGTGAGTGTAAAAAGTATAGTAGTTGTCGTTCTATCGATCATATTAGCATAATATGGTTAATAATATGAATTAGATTGATAATAATAAGAGTAATAAGTATAGTATTTGTCGTTCTATCGATGATATAAGCATAATATGGCTAATACTATGAGTTAGATTTATAATAATAAGAGTAATAAGTATAGTAATTGTCGTTCTATCGATAATATAAGCATAATATGGCTAATAATATGAGTTAGATTGATAATACTAAGAGTAATGAGTATAGTAATTGTAGTTCTATCGATCATATCTGCATAATATGGTTAATAATATGAGTTAGATTGATAATAATAAGAGTAATAAGTATAGCAATTGTCGTTCTATCGATATTATAAGCATAATATGGCTAATAATAAGAGTTAGATTGATAATAATAAGAGTAATAAGTATAGTGATTGTCGTTCTACCGATCAAATTTGCATAATATGGTTAATAATATGAGTTAGATTGATAACAGTGAGTGTAATAAGTATAGTAATTGTCGTTCTCTCGATCATATTAGCATAATATGGCTAATAATATGAGTTAGATTGATAATACTAAGAGTAGTGAGTACAGTAATTGTAGTTCTATCGATCATTTAAGCATAATATGGCTAAAAATATGAGTTGGATTGATAATAATAAAAGTAATAAGTATAGTAATTGTCGTTCTATCGATAATATAAGCATAATATGGCTAATAATATGAGTTAGATTGATGATAATAAGAGTAATAAGTATAGTAAATGTCGTGCTATCGATCATATCTGCATAATATGGTTAATAATATGAGTTAGATTGATAATAGTGAGTGTAATAAGTATAGTAATTGTCGTTCTGTCGATCATATAAGCATAATATGGCTAATAATATGAGTTAGATTGATAATAATAAGAGTAATGAGTATAGTAATTGTAGTTCTATCGATCATATCTGCATAATATGGTTAATAATATGAGTTAGATTGATAATAATAAGAGTAATAAGTATAGCAATTGTCGTTCTATCGATATTATAAGCATAATATGGCTAATAATAAGAGTTAGATTGATAATAATAAAAGTAATAAGTATAGTAATTGTCGTTCTATCGATAATATAAGCATAATATGGCTAATAATATGAGTTAGATTGATGATAATAAGAGTAATAAGTATAGTAAATGTCGTGCTATCGATCATATCTGCATAATATGGTTAATAATATGAGTTAGATTGATAATAGTGAGTGTAATAAGTATAGTAATTGTCGTTCTGTCGATCATATAAGCATAATATGGCTAATAATATGAGTTAGGTTGATAATAATAAGAGTAATAAGTATAGTGATTGTCGTTCTACCGATCAAATTTGCATAATATGGTTAATAATATGAGTTAGATTGATAACAGTGAGTGTAAAAAGTATAGTAGTTGTCGTTCTATCGATCATATTAGCATAATATGGTTAATAATATGAATTAGATTGATAATAATAAGAGTAATAAGTATAGTATTTGTCGTTCTATCGATGATATAAGCATAATATGGCTAATACTATGAGTTAGATTTATAATAATAAGAGTAATAAGTATAGTAATTGTCGTTCTATCGATAATATAAGCATAATATGGCTAATAATATGAGTTAGATTGATAATACTAAGAGTAATGAGTATAGTAATTGTAGTTCTATCGATCATATCTGCATAATATGGTTAATAATATGAGTTAGATTGATAATAATAAGAGTAATAAGTATAGCAATTGTCGTTCTATCGATATTATAAGCATAATATGGCTAATAATAAGAGTTAGATTGATAATAATAAGAGTAATAAGTATAGTAATTGTCGTTCTATCGATCATTTAAGCATAATATGGCTAATAATATGAGTTAGATTGATAATAATAACAGTAATAAGTATAGTAATTGGCGTTCTATCGATATTATAAGCATAATATGGCTAATAATAAGAGTTAGATTGATAATAATAAGAGTAATAAGTATAGTAATTGTCGTTCTATCGATATTATAAGCATAATATGGCTAATAATAAGAGTTAGATTGATAATAATAAGAGTAATAAGTATAGTAATTGTCGTTCTATCGGTCATTTAAGCATAATATGGCTAATAATATGAGTTAGATTGATAGTAATAACAGTAATAAGTATAGTGATTGTCGTTCTACCGATAATATAAGCATAATATGGCTAATAATGTGAGTTAGATTGATAATAATAAGAGTAATGAGTACAGTAATTGTCGTTCTATCGATCATATAAGCATAATATGGCTAATAATATGAGTTAGATTGATAATAATAAGAGTAATGAGTATAGTAATTGTAGTTCTATAGATCATATCTGCATAATATGGTTAATAATATGAGTTAGATTCATAATAATAGGAGTAATAGGTATAGCAAATGTCGTGCTATCGATCATATAAGCATAATATGGCTAATAATATGAGTTGGATTGATAATAATAAAAGTAATAAGTATAGTAATTGTCGTTCTATCGATAATATAAGCATAATATGGCTAATAATATGAGTTAGATTGATGATAATAAGAGTAATAAGTATAGTAAATGTCGTGCTATCGATCATATCTGCATAATATGGTTAATAATATGAGTTAGATTGATAATAGTGAGTGTAATAAGTATAGTAATTGTCGTTCTGTCGATCATATAAGCATAATATGGCTAATAATATGAGTTAGGTTGATAATAATAAGAGTAATAAGTATAGTGATTGTCGTTCTACCGATCAAATTTGCATAATATGGTTAATAATATGAGTTAGATTGATAACAGTGAGTGTAATAAGTATAGTAATTGTCGTTCTCTCGATCATATTAGCATAATATGGCTAATAATATGAGTTAGATTGATAATACTAAGAGTAGTGAGTACAGTAATTGTAGTTCTATCGATCATTTAAGCATAATATGGCTAAAAATATGAGTTGGATTGATAATAATAAAAGTAATAAGTATAGTAATTGTCGTTCTATCGATAATATAAGCATAATATGGCTAATAATATGAGTTAGATTGATGATAATAAGAGTAATAAGTATAGTAAATGTCGTGCTATCGATCATATCTGCATAATATGGTTAATAATATGAGTTAGATTGATAATAGTGAGTGTAATAAGTATAGTAATTGTCGTTCTGTCGATCATATAAGCATAATATGGCTAATAATATGAGTTAGATTGATAATAATAAGAGTAATGAGTATAGTAATTGTAGTTCTATCGATCATATCTGCATAATATGGTTAATAATATGAGTTAGATTGATAATAATAAGAGTAATAAGTATAGCAATTGTCGTTCTATCGATATTATAAGCATAATATGGCTAATAATAAGAGTTAGATTGATAATAATAAAAGTAATAAGTATAGTAATTGTCGTTCTATCGATAATATAAGCATAATATGGCTAATAATATGAGTTAGATTGATGATAATAAGAGTAATAAGTATAGTAAATGTCGTGCTATCGATCATATCTGCATAATATGGTTAATAATATGAGTTAGATTGATAATAGTGAGTGTAATAAGTATAGTAATTGTCGTTCTGTCGATCATATAAGCATAATATGGCTAATAATATGAGTTAGGTTGATAATAATAAGAGTAATAAGTATAGTGATTGTCGTTCTACCGATCAAATTTGCATAATATGGTTAATAATATGAGTTAGATTGATAACAGTGAGTGTAATAAGTATAGTAATTGTCGTTCTCTCGATCATATTAGCATAATATGGCTAATAATATGAGTTAGATTGATAATACTAAGAGTACTGAGTACAGTAATTGTAGTTCTATCGATCATTTAAGCATAATATGGCAAATAATATGAGTTAGATTGATAGTAATAACAGTAATAAGTATAGTAATTGTCGTTCTATCGATATTATAAGCATAATATGGCTAATAATAAGAGTTAGATTGATAATATTAAGAGTAGTGAGTATAGTAATTCTCGTTCTATCGATCATATAAGCATAATATGGCTAATAATATGAGTTAGATTGATAATAATAAGAGTAATAAGTATAGTAATTGTAGTTCTATCGATCATATCTGCATAATATGGTTAATAATATGTGTTAGATTCATAATAATAAGAGTAATAAGTATAGTAATTGTCGTTCTATCGATAATATAAGCATAATATGGCTAATAATATGAGTTAGATTGATAATACTAAGAGCAGTGAGTATAGTAATTCTCGTTCTATCGATCATAGAAGCATAACATGACTAATAATATGAGTTAGATTGATAATAATAAGAGTAATGAGTATAGTAATTGTAGTTCTATCGATCATATCTGCATAATATGGTTAATAATATGAGTGAGATTGATAATACTAAGAGTAGTGAGTATAGTAATTGTAGTTCTATTGCTCATATAAGCATAATATGGCTAATAATATGAGTTAGATTCATAATAATAAGAGTAATAAGCATAGTAATTGTCGTTCTATCGATCATTTAAGCATAATATGGCTAATAATATGAGTTAGATTGATAATAATAAGAGTAGTAAGTATAGTAAATCTCGTTCTATCGATCATATCTGCATAATATGGTTAATAATATGAGTTAGATTGATAATAGTAAGAGTAATGTGTATAGTAAATGTCGTGCTATCGATCATATCTGCATAATATGGTTAATAATATGAGTTAGATTGATAATAGTAAGAGTAATGTGTATAGTAAATGTCGTGCTATCGATCATATCTGCACAATATGGTTAATAATATGAGTTAGATTGATAACAGTGAGTGTAAAAAGTATAGTAGTTGTCGTTCTATCGATCATATTAGCATAATATGGTTAATAATATGAATTAGATTGATAATAATAAGAGTAATAAGTATAGTATTTGTCGTTCTATCGATGATATAAGCATAATATGGCTAATACTATGAGTTAGATTTATAATAATAAGAGTAATAAGTATAGTAATTGTCGTTCTATCGATAATATAAGCATAATATGGCTAATAATATGAGTTAGATTGATAATACTAAGAGTAATGAGTATAGTAATTGTAGTTCTATCGATCATATCTGCATAATATGGTTAATAATATGAGTTAGATTGATAATAATAAGAGTAATAAGTATAGCAATTGTCGTTCTATCGATATTATAAGCATAATATGGCTAATAATAAGAGTTAGATTGATAATAATAAGAGTAATAAGTATAGTAATTGTCGTTCTATCGATCATTTAAGCATAATATGGCTAATAATATGAGTTAGATTGATAATAATAACAGTAATAAGTATAGTAATTGGCCTTCTATCGATATTATAAGCATAATATGGCTAATAATAAGAGTTAGATTGATAATAATAAGAGTAATAAGTATAGTAATTGTCGTTCTATCGATATTATAAGCATAATATGGCTAATAATAAGAGTTAGATTGATAATAATAAGAGTAATAAGTATAGTAATTGTCGTTCTATCGGTCATTTAAGCATAATATGGCTAATAATATGAGTTAGATTGATAGTAATAACAGTAATAAGTATAGTGATTGTCGTTCTACCGATAATATAAGCATAATATGGCTAATAATGTGAGTTAGATTGATAATAATAAGAGTAATGAGTACAGTAATTGTCGTTCTATCGATCATATAAGCATAATATGGCTAATAATATGAGTTAGATTGATAATAATAAGAGTAATGAGTATAGTAATTGTAGTTCTATAGATCATATCTGCATAATATGGTTAATAATATGAGTTAGATTCATAATAATAGGAGTAATAGGTATAGCAAATGTCGTGCTATCGATCATATAAGCATAATATGGCTAATAATATGAGTTGGATTGATAATAATAAAAGTAATAAGTATAGTCATTGTCGTTCTATCGATAATATAAGCATAATATGGCTAATAATATGAGTTAGATTGATGATAATAAGAGTAATAAGTATAGTAAATGTCGTGCTATCGATCATATCTGCATAATATGGTTAATAATATGAGTTAGATTGATAATAGTGAGTGTAATAAGTATAGTAATTGTCGTTCTGTCGATCATATAAGCATAATATGGCTAATAATATGAGTTAGGTTGATAATAATAAGAGTAATAAGTATAGTGATTGTCGTTCTACCGATCAAATTTGCATAATATGGTTAATAATATGAGTTAGATTGATAACAGTGAGTGTAATAAGTATAGTAATTGTCGTTCTCTCGATCATATTAGCATAATATGGCTAATAATATGAGTTAGATTGATAATACTAAGAGTAGTGAGTACAGTAATTGTAGTTCTATCGATCATTTAAGCATAATATGGCTAAAAATATGAGTTGGATTGATAATAATAAAAGTAATAAGTATAGTAATTGTCGTTCTATCGATAATATAAGCATAATATGGCTAATAATATGAGTTAGATTGATGATAATAAGAGTAATAAGTATAGTAAATGTCGTGCTATCGATCATATCTGCATAATATGGTTAATAATATGAGTTAGATTGATAATAGTGAGTGTAATAAGTATAGTAATTGTCGTTCTGTCGATCATATAAGCATAATATGGCTAATAATATGAGTTAGATTGATAATAATAAGAGTAATGAGTATAGTAATTGTCGTTCTATCGATCATATAAGCATAATATGGCTAATAATATGGGTTAGATTGATAATAATAAGAGTAATGAGTATAGTAATTGTAGTTCTATCGATCATTTATGCATAATATGGCTAATAATATGAGTTAGATTGATAATAATAACAGTAATAAGTATAGTAATTGGCGTTCTATAGATATTATAAGCATAATATGGCTAATAATAAGAGTTAGATTGATAATAATAAGAGTAATAAGTATAGTAATTGTCGTTCTATCGATATTATAAGCATAATATGGCTAATGATAAGAGTTAGATTGATAGTAATAACAGTAATAAGTATAGTAATTGTCGTTCTACCGATAATATAAGCATAATATGGCTAATAATGTGAGTTAGATTGATAATAATAAGAGTAATGAGTACAGTAATTGTCGTTCTATCGATCATATAAGCATAATATGGCAAATAATATGAGTTAGATTGATAATAATAACAGTAATAAGTATAGTAATTGTCGTTCTATCGATCATTTAAGCATAATATGGCTAATAATATGAGTTAGATTGATAGTAATAACAGTAATAAGTATAGTAATTGTCGTTCTATCGATCATTTAAGCATAATATGGCTAATAATATGAGTTAGATTGATAGTAATAACAGTAATAAGTATAGTAATTGTCGTTCTATCGACATTATAAGCATATAATGGCTAATAATAAGAGTTAGATTGATAATATTAAGAGTAGTGAGTATAGTAATTCTCGTTCTATCGATCATATAAGCATAATATGGCTAATAATATGAGTTAGATTGATAATAATAAGAGTAATGAGTATAGTAATTGTAGTTCTATCGATCATATCTGCATAATATGTTTAATAATATGAGTTAGATTGATAATAGTAAGAGTAATGTGTATAGTAAATGTCGTGCTATCGATCATATCTGCACAATATGGTTAATAATATGAGTTAGATTGATAACAGTGAGTGTAAAAAGTATAGTAGTTGTCGTTCTATCGATCATATTAGCATAATATGGTTAATAATATGAATTAGATTGATAATAATAAGAGTAATAAGTATAGTATTTGTCGTTCTATCGATCATATAAGCATAATATGGCTAATAATATGAGTTAGATTTATAATAATAAGAGTAATAAGTATAGTAATTGTCGTTCTATCGATAATATAAGCATAATATGGCTAATAATATGAGTTAGATTGATAATACTAAGAGTAATGAGTATAGTAATTGTAGTTCTATCGATCATATCTGCATAATATGGTTAATAATATGAGTTAGATTGATAATAGTGGGTGTAATAAGTATAGTAATTGTCGTTCTGTCGATCATATAAGCATAATATGGCTAATAATATGAGTTAGATTGATAATAATAAGAGTAATGAGTATAGTCATTGTAGTTCTATAGATCATATCTGCATAATATGGTTAATAATATGAGTTAGATTCATAATAATAAGAGTAATAGGTATAGCAAATGTCGTGCTATCGATCATATCTGCATAATATGGTTAATAATATGAGTTAGATTGATAATAATAAGAGTAATAAGTAGAGTAATTGTCGTTCTATCGATCATATAAGCATAATATGGCTAATAATATGACTTAGATTGATAATAATAAGAGTAATAAGTATAGTAATTGTCGTTCTATCGATCATTTAAGCATAATATGGCTATTATATGAGTTAGATTGATAGTAATAACAGTAATAAGTATAGTAATTGTCGTTCTATCGATAATATAAGCATAATATGGTTAATAATATGAGTTAGATTGATAATAATAAGAGTAGTAAGTATAGTAAATGTCGTGCTATCGATCATATCTGCATAATATGGTTAATAATATGAGTTAGATTGATAATAGTAAGAGTAATGTGTATAGTAAGTGTCGTGCTATCGATCATATCTGCATAATATGGTTAATAATATGAGTTAGATTGATAATAGTAAGAGTAATGTGTATAGTAAATGTCGTGCTATCGATCATATCTGCACAATATGGTTAATAATATGAGTTAGATTGATAATAGTAAGAGTAATGTGTATAGTAAATGTCGTGCTATCGATCATATCTGCACAATATGGTTAATAATATGAGTTAGATTGATAACAGTGAGTGTAATAAGTATAGTAATTGTCGTTCTGTCGATCATATTAGCATAATATAGCTAATAATATGGGTTAGATTGATAATAATAAGTGTAATGAGTATAGTAATTGTAGTTCTATCGATCATTTAAGCATAATATGGCTAATAATATGAGTTAGATTGATAATAATAACAGTAATAAGTATAGTAATTCTCGTTCTATCGATATTATAAGCATAATATGGCTAATAATAAGAGTTAGATTGATAATATTAAGAGTAGTGAGTATAGTAATTCTCGTTCTATCGATCATATAAGCATAATATGGCTAATAATATGAGTTAGATTGATAATAATAAGAGTAATAAGTATAGTAATTGTAGTTCTATCGATCATATCTGCATAATATGGTTAATAATATGAGTTAGATTCATAATAATAAGAGTAATAAGTATAGTAATTGTCGTTCTATCGATCATATAAGCATAATATGGCTAATAATATGAGTTAGGTTGATAATAATAAGAGTAATAACTATAGTGATTGTCGTTCTACCGATCAAATTTGCATAATATGGTTAATAATATGAGTTAGATTGATAACAGTGAGTGTAATAAGTATTGTAATTGTCGTTCTCCCGACCATATTAGCATAATATGGCTAATAATATGAGTTAGATTGATAATACTAAGAGTAGTGAGTATAGTAATTGTAGTTCTATCGATCATTTAAGCATAATATGGCTAATAATATGAGTTGGATTGATAATAATAAAAGTAATAAGTATAGTAATTGTCGTTCTATCGATAATATAAGCATAATATGGCTAATAATATGAGTTAGATTGATAATACTAAGAGTAGTGAGTATAGTAATTCTCGTTCTATCGATCATAGAAGCATAATATGGCTAATAATATGAGTTAGATTGATAATAATAAGAGTAATGAGTATAGTAATTGTAGTTCTATCGATCATATCTGCATAATATGGTTAATAATATGAGTTAGATTGATAATACTAAGAGTAGTGAGTATAGTAATTGTAGTTCTATTGCTCATATAAGCATAATATGGCTAATAATATGAGTTAGATTCATAATAATAAGAGTAATAAGCATAGTAATTGTCGTTCTATCGATCATTTAAGCATAATATGGCTAATAATATGAGTTAGATTGATAATAATAAGAGTAGTAAGTATAGTAAATCTCGTTCTATCGATCATATCTGCATAATATGGTTAATAATATGAGTTAGATTGATAATAGTAAGAGTAATGTGTATAGTAAATGTCGTGCTATCGATCATATCTGCATAATATGGTTAATAATATGAGTTAGATTGATAATAGTAAGAGTAATGTGTATAGTAAATGTCGTGCTATCGATCATATCTGCACAATATGGTTAATAATATGAGTTAGATTGATAACAGTGAGTGTAAAAAGTATAGTAGTTGTCGTTCTATCGATCATATTAGCATAATATGGTTAATAATATGAATTAGATTGATAATAATAAGAGTAATAAGTATAGTATTTGTCGTTCTATCGATCATATAAGCATAATATGGCTAATAATATGAGTTAGATTTATAATAATAAGAGTAATAAGTATAGTAATTGTCGTTCTATCGATAATATAAGCATAATATGGCTAATAATATGAGTTAGATTGATAATACTAAGAGTAATGAGTATAGTAATTGTAGTTCTATCGATCATATCTGCATAATATGGTTAATAATATGAGTTAGATTGATAATAATAAGAGTAATAAGTATAGTAATTGTCGTTCTACCGATAATATAAGCATAATATGGCTAATAATGTGAGTTAGATTGATAATAATAAGAGTAATGAGTACAGTAATTGTCGTTCTATCGATCATATAAGCATAATATGGCTAATAATATGAGTTAGATTGATAATAATAAGAGTAATGAGTATAGTAATTGTAGTTCTATAGATCATATCTGCATAATATGGTTAATAATATGAGTTAGATTCATAATAATAGGAGTAATAGGTATAGCAAATGTCGTGCTATCGATCGTATAAGCATAATATGGCTAATAATATGAGTTGGATTGATAATAATAAAAGTAATAAGTATAGTAATTGTCGTTCTATCGATAATATAAGCATAATATGGCTAATAATATGAGTTAGATTGATGATAATAAGAGTAATAAGTATAGTAAATGTCGTGCTATCGATCATATCTGCATAATATGGTTAATAATATGAGTTAGATTGATAATAGTGAGTGTAATAAGTATAGTAATTGTCGTTCTGTCGATCATATAAGCATAATATGGCTAATAATATGAGTTAGGTTGATAATAATAAGAGTAATAAGTATAGTGATTGTCGTTCTACCGATCAAATTTGCATAATATGGTTAATAATATGAGTTAGATTGATAACAGTGAGTGTAATAAGTATAGTAATTGTCGTTCTCTCGATCATATTAGCATAATATGGCTAATAATATGAGTTAGATTGATAATACTAAGAGTAGTGAGTACAGTAATTGTAGTTCTATCGATCATTTAAGCATAATATGGCTAAAAATATGAGTTGGATTGATAATAATAAAAGTAATAAGTATAGTAATTGTCGTTCTATCGATAATATAAGCATAATATGGCTAATAATATGAGTTAGATTGATGATAATAAGAGTAATAAGTATAGTAAATGTCGTGCTATCGATCATATCTGCATAATATGGTTAATAATATGAGTTAGATTGATAATAGTGAGTGTAATAAGTATAGTAATTGTCGTTCTGTCGATCATATAAGCATAATATGGCTAATAATATGAGTTAGATTGATAATAATAAGAGTAATGAGTATAGTAATTGTAGTTCTATCGATCATATCTGCATAATATGGTTAATAATATGAGTTAGATTGATAATAATAAGAGTAATAAGTATAGCAATTGTCGTTCTATCGATATTATAAGCATAATATGGCTAATAATAAGAGTTAGATTGATAATAATAAAAGTAATAAGTATAGTAATTGTCGTTCTATCGATAATATAAGCATAATATGGCTAATAATATGAGTTAGATTGATGAAAATAAGAGTAATAAGTATAGTAAATGTCGTGCTATCGATCATATCTGCATAATATGGTTAATAATATGAGTTAGATTGATAATAGTGAGTGTAATAAGTATAGTAATTGTCGTTCTGTCGATCATATAAGCATAATATGGCTAATAATATGAGTTAGGTTGATAATAATAAGAGTAATAAGTATAGTGATTGTCGTTCTACCGATCAAATTTGCATAATATGGTTAATAATATGAGTTAGATTGATAACAGTGAGTGTAATAAGTATAGTAATTGTCGTTCTCTCGATCATATTAGCATAATATGGCTAATAATATGAGTTAGATTGATAATACTAAGAGTAGTGAGTACAGTAATTGTAGTTCTATCGATCATTTAAGCATAATATGGCAAATAATATGAGTTAGATTGATAGTAATAACAGTAATAAGTATAGTAATTGTCGTTCTATCGACATTATAAGCATAATATGGCTAATAATAAGAGTTAGATTGATAATATTAAGAGTAGTGAGTATAGTAATTCTCGTTCTATCGATCATATAAGCATAATATGGCTAATAATATGAGTTAGATTGATAATAATAAGAGTAATAAGTATAGTAATTGTAGTTCTATCGATCATATCTGCATAATATGGTTAATAATATGTGTTAGATTCATAATAATAAGAGTAATAAGTATAGTAATTGTCGTTCTATCGATAATATAAGCATAATATGGCTAATAATATGAGTTAGATTGATAATACTAAGAGCAGTGAGTATAGTAATTCTCGTTCTATCGATCATAGAAGCATAACATGACTAATAATATGAGTTAGATTGATAATAATAAGAGTAATGAGTATAGTAATTGTAGTTCTATCGATCATATCTGCATAATATGGTTAATAATATGAGTGAGATTGATAATACTAAGAGTAGTGAGTATAGTAATTGTAGTTCTATTGCTCATATAAGCATAATATGGCTAATAATATGAGTTAGATTCATAATAATAAGAGTAATAAGCATAGTAATTGTCGTTCTATCGATCATTTAAGCATAATATGGCTAATAATATGAGTTAGATTGATAATAATAAGAGTAGTAAGTATAGTAAATCTCGTTCTATCGATCATATCTGCATAATATGGTTAATAATATGAGTTAGATTGATAATAGTAAGAGTAATGTGTATAGTAAATGTCGTGCTATCGATCATATCTGCATAATATGGTTAATAATATGAGTTAGATTGATAACAGTGAGTGTAAAAAGTATAGTAGTTGTCGTTCTATCGATCATATTAGCATAATATGGTTAATAATATGAATTAGATTGATAATAATAAGAGTAATAAGTATAGTATTTGTCGTTCTATCGATGATATAAGCATAATATGGCTAATACTATGAGTTAGATTGATAATAATAAGAGTAATAAGTATAGTAATTGTCGTTCTATCGGTCATTTAAGCATAATATGGCTAATAATATGAGTTAGATTGATAGTAATAACAGTAATAAGTATAGTGATTGTCGTTCTACCGATAATATAAGCATAATATGGCTAATAATGTGAGTTAGATTGATAATAATAAGAGTAATGAGTACAGTAATTGTCGTTCTATCGATCATATAAGCATAATATGGCTAATAATATGAGTTAGATTGATAATAATAAGAGTAATGAGTATAGTAATTGTAGTTCTATAGATCATATCTGCATAATATGGTTAATAATATGAGTTAGATTCATAATAATAGGAGTAATAGGTATAGCAAATGTCGTGCTATCGATCATATAAGCATAATATGGCTAATAATATGAGTTGGATTGATAATAATAAAAGTAATAAGTATAGTAATTGTCGTTCTATCGATAATATAAGCATAATATGGCTAATAATATGAGTTAGATTGATGATAATAAGAGTAATAAGTATAGTAAATGTCGTGCTATCGATCATATCTGCATAATATGGTTAATAATATGAGTTAGATTGATAATAGTGAGTGTAATAAGTATAGTAATTGTCGTTCTGTCGATCATATAAGCATAATATGGCTAATAATATGAGTTAGGTTGATAATAATAAGAGTAATAAGTATAGTGATTGTCGTTCTACCGATCAAATTTGCATAATATGGTTAATAATATGAGTTAGATTGATAACAGTGAGTGTAATAAGTATAGTAATTGTCGTTCTCTCGATCATATTAGCATAATATGGCTAATAATATGAGTTAGATTGATAATACTAAGAGTAGTGAGTACAGTAATTGTAGTTCTATCGATCATTTAAGCATAATATGGCTAAAAATATGAGTTGGATTGATAATAATAAAAGTAATAAGTATAGTAATTGTCGTTCTATCGATAATATAAGCATAATATGGCTAATAATATGAGTTAGATTGATGATAATAAGAGTAATAAGTATAGTAAATGTCGTGCTATCGATCATATCTGCATAATATGGTTAATAATATGAGTTAGATTGATAATAGTGAGTGTAATAAGTATAGTAATTGTCGTTCTGTCGATCATATAAGCATAATATGGCTAATAATATGAGTTAGATTGATAATAATAAGAGTAATGAGTATAGTAATTGTCGTTCTATCGATCATATAAGCATAATATGGCTAATAATATGAGTTAGATTAATAACAGTGAGTGTAAAAAGTATAGTAGTTGTCGTTCTATCGATCATATTAGCATAATATGGTTAATAATATGAATTAGATTGATAATAATAAGAGCAATAAGTATAGTATTTGTCGTTCTATCGATCATATAAGCATAATATGGCTAATAGTATGAGTTAGATTTATAATAATAAGAGTAATAAGTATAGTAATTGTCGTTCTATCGATAATATAAGCATAATATGGCTAATAATATGAGTTAGATTGATAATACTAAGAGTAATGAGTATAGTAATTGTAGTTCTATCGATCATATCTGCATAATATGGTTAATAATATGAGTTAGATTGATAATAATAAGAGTAATAAGTATAGCAATTGTCGTTCTATCGATATTATAAGCATAATGTGGCTAATAATAAGAGTTAGATTGATAATAATAAGAGTAATAAGTATAGTAATTGTCGTTCTATCGATCATTTAAGCATAATATGGCTAATAATATGAGTTAGATTGATAGTAATAACAGTAATAAGTATAGTAATTGTCGTTCTACCGATAATATAAGCATAATATGGCTAATAATATGAGTTAGATTGATAATACTAAGAGTAGTGAGTATAGTAATTCTCGTTCTATCGATCATATAAGCATAATATGGCTAATAATATGGGTTAGATTGATAATAATAAGAGTAATGAGTATAGTAATTGTAGTTCTATCGATCATTTATGCATAATATGGCTAATAATATGAGTTAGATTGATAATAATAACAGTAATAAGTATAGTAATTGGCGTTCTATCGATATTATAAGCATAATATGGCTAATAATAAGAGTTAGATTGATAATAATAAGAGTAATAAGTATAGTAATTGTCGTTCTATCGATATTATAAGCATAATATGGCTAATGATAAGAGTTAGATTGATAGTAATAACAGTAATAAGTATAGTAATTGTCGTTCTACCGATAATATAAGCATAATATGGCTAATAATGTGAGTTAGATTGATAATAATAAGAGTAATGAGTACAGTAATTGTCGTTCTATCGATCATATAAGCATAATATGGCTAATAATATGAGTTAGATTGATAATAATAACAGTAATAAGTATAGTAATTGTCGTTCTATCGATCATTTAAGCATAATGTGGCTAATAATATGAGTTAGATTGATAGTAATAACAGTAATAAGTATAGTAATTGTCGTTCTATCGATCATTTAAGCATAATATGGCTAATAATATGAGTTAGATTGATAGTAATAACAGTAATAAGTATAGTAATTGTCGTTCTATCGACATTATAAGCATAATATGGCTAATAATAAGAGTTAGATTGATAATATTAAGAGTAGTGAGTATAGTAATTCTCGTTCTATCGATCATATAAGCATAATATGGCTAATAATATGAGTTAGATTGATAATAATAAGAGTAATAAGTATAGTAATTGTAGTTCTATCGATCATATCTGCATAATATGGTTAATAATATGAGTTAGATTCATAATAATAAGAGTAATAAGTATCGTGATTGTCGTTCTATCGATCATATAAGCATAATATGGCTAATAATATGAGTTAGATTGATAATAATAAGAGTAATAAGTATAGTAAATCTCGTTCTATCGATCATATCTGCATAATATGTTTAATAATATGAGTTAGATTGATAATAGTAAGAGTAATGTGTATAGTAAATGTCGTGCTATCGATCATATCTGCACAATATGGTTAATAATATGAGTTAGATTGATAACAGTGAGTGTAAAAAGTATAGTAGTTGTCGTTCTATCGATCATATTAGCATAATATGGTTAATAATATGAATTAGATTGATAATAATAAGAGTAATAAGTATAGTATTTGTCGTTCTATCGATCATATAAGCATAATATGGCTAATAATATGAGTTAGATTTATAATAATAAGAGTAATAAGTATAGTAATTGTCGTTCTATCGATAATATAAGCATAATATGGCTAATAATATGAGTTAGATTGATAATACTAAGAGTAATGAGTATAGTAATTGTAGTTCTATCGATCATATCTGCATAATATGGTTAATAATATGAGTTAGATTGATAATAGTGGGTGTAATAAGTATAGTAATTGTCGTTCTGTCGATCATATAAGCATAATATGGCTAATAATATGAGTTAGATTGATAATAATAAGAGTAATGAGTATAGTCATTGTAGTTCTATAGATCATATCTGCATAATATGGTTAATAATATGAGTTAGATTCATAATAATAAGAGTAATAGGTATAGCAAATGTCGTGCTATCGATCATATCTGCATAATATGGTTAATAATATGAGTTAGATTGATAATAATAAGAGTAATAAGTAGAGTAATTGTCGTTCTATCGATCATATAAGCATAATATGGCTAATAATATGACTTAGATTGATAATAATAAGAGTAATAAGTATAGTAATTGTCGTTCTATCGATCATTTAAGCATAATATGGCTAATAATATGAGTTAGATTGATAGTAATAACAGTAATAAGTATAGTAATTGTCGTTCTATCGATAATATAAGCATAATATGGTTAATAATATGAGTTAGATTGATAATAATAAGAGTAGTAAGTATAGTAAATGTCGTGCTATCGATCATATCTGCATAATATGGTTAATAATATGAGTTAGATTGATAATAGTAAGAGTAATGTGTATAGTAAGTGTCGTGCTATCGATCATATCTGCATAATATGGTTAATAATATGAGTTAGATTGATAATAGTAAGAGTAATGTGTATAGTAAATGTCGTGCTATCGATCATATCTGCACAATATGGTTAATAATATGAGTTAGAGTGATAACAGTGAGTGTAATAAGTATAGTAATTGTCGTTCTGTCGATCATATTAGCATAATATAGCTAATAATATGGGTTAGATTGATAATAATAAGTGTAATGAGTATAGTAATTGTAGTTCTATCGATAATTTAAGCATAATATGGCTAATAATATGAGTTAGATTGATAATAATAACAGTAATAAGTATAGTAATTCTCGTTCTATCGATATTATAAGCATAATATGGCTAATAATAAGAGTTAGATTGATAATATTAAGAGTAGTGAGTATAGTAATTCTCGTTCTATCGATCATATAAGCATAATATGGCTAATAATATGAGTTAGATTGATAATAATAAGAGTAATAAGTATAGTAATTGTAGTTCTATCGATCATATCTGCATAATATGGTTAATAATATGAGTTAGATTCATAATAATAAGAGTAATAAGTATAGTAATTGTCGTTCTATCGATCATATAAGCATAATATGGCTAATAATATGAGTTAGATTGATAATACTAAGAGTAATGAGTATAGTAATTGTAGTTCTATCGATCATATCTGCATAATATGGTTAATAATATGAGTTAGATTGATAATAATAAGAGTAATAAGTATAGTAATTGTCGTTCTATCGATATTATAAGCATAATATGGTTAATAATATGAGTTAGATTGATAACAGTGAGTGTAATAAGTATAGTAATTGTCGTTCTGTCGATCATATTAGTATAATATGGCTAATAATATGGGTTAGATTGATAATAATAAGAGTAATGAGTATAGTAATTGTAGTTCTATCGATCATTTAAGCATAATATGGCTAATAATATGAGTTAGATTGATAATAATAACAGTAATAAGTATAGTAATTGTCGTTCTATCGATATTATAAGCATAATATGGCTAATAATAAGAGTTAGATTGATAATATTAAGAGTAGTGAGTATAGTAATTCTCGTTCTATCGATCATATAAGCATAATATGGCTAATAATATGAGTTAGATTGATAATAATAAGAGTAATAAGTATAGTAATTGTCGTTCTATCGATCATATAAGCATAATATGGCTAATAATATGAGTTAGGTTGATAATAATAAGAGTAATGAGTATAATAATTGTCGTTCTATCGATCATTTAAGCATAATATGGCTAATAATATGAGTTAGATTGATAATAATAAGAGTAATATGTATAGTAATTGTCGTTCTATCGATCATATAAGCATAATATGGCTAATAATATGAGTTAGATTGATAATAATAAGAGTAGTAAGTATAGTAATTGTCGTTCTATCGATCATTTAAGCATAATATGGCTAATAATATGAGTTAGATTGATAATAATAAGAGTAGTAAGTATAGTAAATCTCGTTCTATCGATCATATCTGCATAATATGGTTAATAATATGAGTTAGATTGATAATAGTAAGAGTAATGTGTATAGTAAATGTCGTGCTATCGATCATATCTGCATAATATGGTTAATAATATGAGTTAGATTGATAATAGTAAGAGTAATGTGTATAGTAAATGTCGTGCTATCGATCATATCTGCACAATATGGTTAATAATATGAGTTAGATTGATAACAGTGAGTGTAAAAAGTATAGTAGTTGTCGTTCTATCGATCATATAAGCATAATATGGCTAATAATATGGGTTAGATTGATAATAATAAGAGTAATGAGTATAGTAATTGTAGTTCTATCGATCATTTAAGCATAATATGGCTAATAATAGGAGTTAGATTGATAATATTAAGAGTAGTGAGTATAGTAATTCTCGTTCTATCGATCATATAAGCATAATATGGCTAATAATATGAGTTAGATTGATAATAATAAGAGTAATAAGTATAGTAATTGTAGTTCTATCGATCATATCTGCATAATATGGTTAATAATATGAGTTAGATTCATAATAATAAGAGTAATAAGTATAGTAATTGTCGTTCTATCGATCATATAAGCATAATATGGCTAATAATATGAGTTAGGTTGATAATAATAAGAGTAATAAGTATAGTGATTGTCGTTCTACCGATCAAATTTGCATAATATGGTTAATAATATGAGTTAGATTGATAACAGTGAGTGTGATAAGTATAGTAATTGTCGTTCTGTCGATCATATTAGCATAATATGGCTAATAATATGGGTTAGATTGATAATAATAAGAGTAATGAGTATAGTAATTGTAGTTCTATCGATCATTTAAGCATAATATGGCTAATAATATGAGTTAGATTGATAATAATAACAGTAATAAGTATAGTAATTGGCGTTCTATCGATATTATAAGCATAATATGGCTAATAATAAGAGTTAGGTTGATAATAATAAGAGTAATAAGTATAGTGATTGTCGTTCTATCTATCAAATTTGCATAATATGGTTAATAATATGAGTTATATTGATAACAGTGAGTGTAATAAGTATAGTAATTGTCGTTCTGTCGATTATATTAGCATAATATGGCTAATAATATGGGTTAGATTGATAATAATAAGAGTAATGAGTATAGTAATTGTAGTTCAGTCGATCATTTAAGCATAATATGGCTAATAATATGAGTTAGATTGATAGTAATAACAGTAATAAGTATAGTAATTGTCGTTCTATCGATAATATAAGCATAATATGGTTAATAATATGAGTTAGATTGATAATAATAAGAGTAGTAAGTATAGTAAATGTCGTGCTATCGATCATATCTGCATAAAATGGTTAATAATATGAGTTAGATTGATAATAGTAAGAGTAATGTGTATAGTAAGTGTCGTGCTATCGATCATATCTGCATAATATGGTTAATAATATGAGTTAGATTGATAATAGTAAGAGTAATGTGTATAGTAAATGTCGTGCTATCGATCATATCTGCACAATATGGTTAATAATATGAGTTAGATTGATAACAGTGAGTGTAATAAGTATAGTAATTGTCGTTCTGTCGATCATATTAGCATAATATAGCTAATAATATGGGTTAGATTGATAATAATAAGTGTAATGAGTATAGTAATTGTAGTTCTATCGATCATTTAAGCATAATATGGCTAATAATATGAGTTAGATTGATAATAATAACAGTAATAAGTATAGTAATTCTC
>NW_027473894.1:0-75168 GCF_050947335.1 Megachile rotundata
TATAAGCATAATATGGCTAATAATATGAGTTAGATTGATAATAATAACAGTAATAAGAATAGTAATTGTCATTCTATCGATCATATAAGCATAATATGGCTTATAATATGAGTTAGATTGATAATAATAAGAGTAATAAGTATAGTAATTGTCGTTCTATCGATCATATCTGCATAATATGGGGAATAATATGAGTGAGATTGATAATAATAAGAGTAATGAGTATAGTAATTGTCGTCCTATCGATCATATCCACATAATATGGCCAATAATATGAGTTAGATTGATAATAATAAGAGTAATAAGTATAGTAATTGTCGTTCAATCGATCATATAAGCATAACATGGCCAATAATATGAGTTAGATTGATAAAAGTAAGAGTAATATGTATAGTAATTGCTATTCTATCGATCATATAAGCATAATATGGCTAATAATATGAGTTAGGTTGATAATAATGAGAGTAACAGGTTTAGAAATTGTCGTTCTATCGATCATATAAGCATAATATGGCTAATAATATGAGTTAGATTGATAATAATAAGAGTAACAAGTATAGTAATTGTCGTTCTATGGATAATATAAGCATAATATGGCTAATAATATGAGGTAGATTGATTATAATGAGAGTAACAAGTATAGAAATTGTCGTTCAATCGATCATATAAGCATAATATGGCTAATAATATGAGTTAGATTGATAATAATAAGAGTAACAAGTATAGTAATTGTCGTTCTATCGATAATATAAGCATAATATGGCTAATAATATGAGTTAGATTGGTGATAATAAGAGTAATAAGTATAGTAATTGTCGTTCTATCGATCATATAAGCATAATATGGCTAATAATATGAGTTAGATTGATAATAATGAGAGTAACAAGTATAGAAATTGTCGTTCAATCTATCATATAAGCATAATATGGCTAATAATATGAGTTAGATTGATAATAATAAGAGTAACAAGTATAGTAATTGTCGTTCTATCGATAATATAAGCATAATATGGCTAATAATATGAGTTAGATTGGTAATAATAAGAGTAATAAGTGCAGTAATCTTCGTTCAATCGATCATATAAGCATAATATGGCTAATAATATGAGTTAGATTAATAATAACAAGAGTAACAAGTATAGTAATTGTTGTTCTATCGATAATATAAGCATAATATGGCTAATAATATGAGTTAGATTGATAATAATAGGAGTAATAAGTATAGTAATTGTCGTTCTATCGATCATATAAGCATAATATGGCTAATAATATGAGTTAGATTAATAATAATAAGAGTAACAAGTATAGTAATTGTCGTTCTATCGATAATATAAGCATAATATGCCTAATAATATGAGTTAGATTGATAATAATAGGAGTAATAAGTATAGTAACTGTCGTTCTATCGATCATATAAGCATAATATGGCTAATAATATGAGTTAGATTGATAATAATGAGAGTAACAAGTATAGAAATTGTCGTTCAATCGATCATATAAGCATAATATGGCTAATAATATGAGTTAGATTGATAACAATAAGAGTAACAAGTATAGTAATTGTCGTTCTATCGATAATATAAGCATAATATGGCTAATAATATGAGTTAGATTGGTGATAATGAGAGTAACAAGTATAGAAATTGTCGTGCAATCGATCATATAAGCATAATATGGCTAATAATATGAGTTAGATTGATAATAATAAGAGTAACAAGTATAGTAATTGTCGTTCTATCGATAATATAAGCATAATATGGCTAATAATATGAGTTAGATTGGTGATAATAAGAGTAATAAGTATAGTAATTGTCGTTCTATCGATCATATAAGCATAATATGGCTAATAATATGAGTTAGATTGAGAATAATAAGAGTAACAAGTATAGAAATTGTCGTTCAATCGATCATATAAGCATAATATGGTTAATAATATGAGTTAGATTGGTAATAATAAGAGTAATGAGTATAGTAATTGTCGTCCTATCGATCATATCCACATAATATGGCTAATAATATGAGTTAGATTGGTAATAATAAGAGTAATAAGTGCAGTAATCTTCGTTCAATCGATCATATAAGCATAATATGGCTAATAATATGATTTAGATTGATAATAAGAAGAGTAACAAGTATAGTAATTGTCGTTCAATCGATCATATAAGCATAATATGGCTAATAATATGAGTTAGATTGATAATAATAAGAGTAATAAGTATAGTAATTGTCGTCCTATCGATCATATCCACATAATGTGGCCAATAATATGAGATAGATTGATAATAATAAGAGTAACAAGTATAGTAATTGCCGTTCTATTGATAATATAAGCATAATATGGCTAATAATATGAGTTAGATTGATAATAATAGGAGTAATAAGTATAGTAATTGTCGTTCTATCGATCATATAAGCATAATATGGCTAATAATATGAGTTAGATTAATAATAATAAGAGTAACAAGTATAGTAATTGTCGTTCTATCGATAATATAAGCATATAATGGCTAATAATATGAGTTAGATTGATAACAATGAGAGTAACAAGTATAGAAATTGTCGTTCAATCGATCATATAAGCATAATATGGCTAATAATATGAGTTAGATTGATAATAATAAGAGTAATATGTATAGTAATTGTCGTTCTATCGATCATATAAGCATAATATGGCTAATAATATGAGTTAGATTAATAATAATAAGAGTAACAAGTATAGTAATTGTCGTTCTATCGATAATATAAGCATATAATGGCTAATAATATGAGTTAGATTGGTGATAATAAGAGTAACAAGTATAGAAATTGTCGTTCAATCGATCATATAAGCATAATATGGTTAATAATATGAGTTAGATTGGTAATAATAAGAGTAATGAGTATAGTAATTGTCGTCCTATCGATCATATCCACATAATATGGCTAATAATATGAGTTAGATTGGTAATAATAAGAGTAATAAGTGCAGTAATCTTCGTTCAATCGATCATATAAGCATAATATGGCTAATAATATGATTTAGATTGATAATAAGAAGAGTAACAAGTATAGTAATTGTCGTTCAATCGATCATATAAGCATAATATGGCTAATAATATGAGTTAGATTGATAATAATAAGAGTAATAAGTATAGTAATTGTCGTCCTATCGATCATATCCACATAATGTGGCCAATAATATGAGATAGATTGATAATAATAAGAGTAACAAGTATAGTAATTGCCGTTCTATTGATAATATAAGCATAATATGGCTAATAATATGAGTTAGATTGATAATAATAGGAGTAATAAGTATAGTAATTGTCGTTCTATCGATCATATAAGCATAATATGGCTAATAATATGAGTTAGATTAATAATAATAAGAGTAACAAGTATAGTAATTGTCGTTCTATCGATAATATAAGCATATAATGGCTAATAATATGAGTTAGATTGATAACAATGAGAGTAACAAGTATAGAAATTGTCGTTCAATCGATCATATAAGCATAATATGGCTAATAATATGAGTTAGATTGATAATAATAAGAGTAATATGTATAGTAATTGTCGTTCTATCGATCATATAAGCATAATATGGCTAATAATATGAGTTAGATTAATAATAATAAGAGTAACAAGTATAGTAATTGTCGTTCTATCGATAATATAAGCATATAATGGCTAATAATATGAGTTAGATTGGTGATAATAAGAGTAATAAGTATAGTAATTGTCGTTCTATCGATCATATAATCATAATATGGCTAATAATATGAGTTAGATTGATAATAATAAGAGTAATAAGTATAGTAATTGTCGTCCTATCGATCATATCCACATAATGTGGCCAATAATATGAGATAGATTGATAATAATAAGAGTAACAAGTATAGTAATTGCCGTTCTATTGATAATATAAGCATAATGTGGCTAATAATATGAGTTAGATTGATAATAATAGGAGTAATAAGTATAGTAATTGTCGTTCTATCGATCATATAAGCATAATATGGCTAATAATATGAGTTAGATTAATAATAATAAGAGTAACAAGTATAGTAATTGTCGTTCTATCGATAATATAAGCATATAATGGCTAATAATATGAGTTAGATTGATAACAATGAGAGTAACAAGTATAGAAATTGTCGTTCAATCGATCATATAAGCATAATATGGCTAATAATATGAGTTAGATTGATAATAATAAGAGTAATATGTATAGTAATTGTCGTTCTATCGATCATATAAGCATAATATGGATAATAATATGAGTTAGATTGATAATAATGAGAGTAACAAGTATAGAAATTGTCGTTCAATCGATCATATAAGCATAATATGGCTCATAATATGAGTTAGATTGATAATAATAAGAGTAACAAGTATAGTAATTGTCGTTCTATCGATCATATAAGCATAATATGGCTAATAATATGAGTTAGCTAAATAATAATAAGAGTAACAAGTATAGTAATTGTCGTTCTATTGATAATATAAGCATAATATGGCTAATAATATGAGTTAGATTGATAATAATAGGAGTAATAAGTATAGTAATTGTCGTTCTATCGATCATATAAGCATAATATGGCTAATAATATGAGTTAGATTGATAATAATGAGAGTAACAAGTATAGTAATTGTCGTTCTATCGATAATATAAGCATAATATGGCTAATAATATGAGTTAGATTGATAATAATAAGAGTAACAAGTATAGTAATTGTCGTTCAATCGATCATATAAGCATAATATCGCTAATAATATGAGTTAGATTGATAATAATATGAGTAACAAGTATAGTAATTGTCGTTCTATCGATCATATAAGCATAATATGGCTAATAATATGAGTTAGATTGATAATAATGAGAGTAACAAGTATAGTAATTGTCGTTCTATCGATAATATAAGCATAATATGGCTAATAACATGAGTTAGATTGATAATAATAAGAGTAATAAGTATAGTAATTGTCGTCCTATCGATCATATCCACATAATGTGGCCAATAATATGAGTTAGATTGATAATAATAAGAGTAATAAGTATAGTAATTGTCGTTCTATCGATCATATAAGCTTAACATTTCTAATAATATGAGTTAGATTGATAATAATAAGAGTAACAAGTATAGTAATTGTCGTTCAATCGATCATATAAGCATAATATGGCTAATAATATGAGTTAGATTGATAATAATAAGAGTAATATGTATAGTAATTGTCGTTCTATCGATCATATAAGCATAATATGGCTAATAATATGAGTTAGATTAATAATAATAAGAGTAACAAGTATAGTAATTGTCGTTCTATCGATAATATAAGCATATAATGGCTAATAATATGAGTTAGATTGATAATAATAAGAGTAATAAGTATAGTAATTGTCGTTCTATCGATCATATCTGCATAATATGGTGAATAATATGAGTGAGATTGATAATAATAAGAGTAATGAGTATAGTAATTGTCGTCCTATGGATCATATCCACATAATATGGCCAATAATATGAGTTAGATTGATAATAACAAGAGTAACAAGTATAGTAATTGTCCTTCTATCGATAATATAAGCATAATATGGCTAATAATATGAGTTAGATTGGTGATAATAAGAGTAATAAGTATAGTAATTGTCGTTCTATCGATCATATAAGCATAATATGGCTAATAATATGAGTTAGATTGATAATAATGAGAGTAACAGGTTTAGAAATTGTCGTTCAATCGATCATATCAGCATTATATGGCTAATAATATAAGTTAGATTGATAATAATAAGAGTAAAGAGTATAGTAATTGTCGTCCTATCTATCATATCCACATAATATGGCCAATAATATGAGTTAGATTGATAATAATAAGAGTAACAAGTATAGTAATTGTCGTTCTATCGATAATATAAGCATAATATGACTAATAATATGAGTTAGATTGATAACAATAAGAGTAACAAGTATAGAAATTGTCGTTCAATCGATCATATAAGCATAATATGGCTAATAATATGAGTTACATTGATAATAATAAGAGTAATATGTATAGTAATTGTCGTTCTATCGATCATATAAGCATAATATGGCTAATAATATGAGTTAGATTGATAATAATAACAATAATAAGTATAGTAATTGTCGTTCTATCGATCATATAAGCATAATATGGCTAATAATATGAGTTAGATTGATAATAATAAGAGTAACAAGTATAGCAATTTTCGTTCTATCGATCATATAAGCATAATATGGCTAATAATATGAGTTAGATTGATAATAATAACAATAATAAGTATAGTAATTGTCGTTCTATCGATCATATAAGCATTATATGGCTAATAATATGAGTTAGATTGATAATAATAACAGTAATAAGAATAGTAATTGTCATTCTATCGATCATATAAGCATAATATGGCTAATAATATGAGTTAGATTGATAATAATAACAGTAATAAGAATAGTAATTGTCATTCTATCGATCATATAAGCATAATATGGCTTATAATATGAGTTAGATTGATAATAATAAGAGTAATAAGTATAGTAATTGTCGTTCTATCGATCATATCTGCATAATATGGGGAATAATATGAGTGAGATTGATAATAATAAGAGTAATGAGTATAGTAATTGTCGTCCTATCGATCATATCCACATAATATGGCCAATAATATGAGTTAGATTGATAATAATAAGAGTAATAAGTATAGTAATTGTCGTTCAATCGATCATATAAGCATAACATGGCCAATAATATGAGTTAGATTGATAAAAGTAAGAGTAATATGTATAGTAATTGCTATTCTATCGATCATATAAGCATAATATGGCTAATAATATGAGTTAGGTTGATAATAATGAGAGTAACAGGTTTAGAAATTGTCGTTCTATCGATCATATAAGCATAATATGGCTAATAATATGAGTTAGATTGATAATAATAAGAGTAACAAGTATAGTAATTGTCGTTCTATGGATAATATAAGCATAATATGGCTAATAATATGAGGTAGATTGATTATAATGAGAGTAACAAGTATAGAAATTGTCGTTCAATCGATCATATAAGCATAATATGGCTAATAATATGAGTTAGATTGATAATAATAAGAGTAACAAGTATAGTAATTGTCGTTCTATCGATAATATAAGCATAATATGGCTAATAATATGAGTTAGATTGGTGATAATAAGAGTAATAAGTATAGTAATTGTCGTTCTATCGATCATATAAGCATAATATGGCTAATAATATGAGTTAGATTGATAATAATGAGAGTAACAAGTATAGAAATTGTCGTTCAATCTATCATATAAGCATAATATGGCTAATAATATGAGTTAGATTGATAATAATAAGAGTAACAAGTATAGTAATTGTCGTTCTATCGATAATATAAGCATAATATGGCTAATAATATGAGTTAGATTGGTAATAATAAGAGTAATAAGTGCAGTAATCTTCGTTCAATCGATCATATAAGCATAATATGGCTAATAATATGAGTTAGATTAATAATAACAAGAGTAACAAGTATAGTAATTGTTGTTCTATCGATAATATAAGCATAATATGGCTAATAATATGAGTTAGATTGATAATAATAGGAGTAATAAGTATAGTAATTGTCGTTCTATCGATCATATAAGCATAATATGGCTAATAATATGAGTTAGATTGATAATAATAAGAGTAATAAGTATAGTAATTGTCGTCCTATCGATCATATAAGCATAATATGGCTAATAATATGAGTTAGATTGATAATAATGAGAGTAACAAGTATAGAAATTGTCGTTCAATCTATCATATAAGCATAATATGGGTAATAATATGAGTTAGATTGATAATAATAAGAGTAACAAGTATAGTAATTGTCGTTCTATGGATAATATAAGCATAATATGGCTAATAATATGAGGTAGATTGATTATAATGAGAGTAACAAGTATAGAAATTGTCGTTCAATCGATCATATAAGCATAATATGGCTAATAATATGAGTTAGATTGATAATAATAAGAGTAACAAGTATAGTAATTGTCGTTCTATCGATAATATAAGCATAATATGGCTAATAATATGAGTTAGATTGGTGATAATAAGAGTAATAAGTATAGTAATTGTCGTTCTATCGATCATATCAGCATAATATGGCTAATAATATGAGATAGATTGATAATAATGAGAGTAAAAAGTATAGAAATTCTCGTTCAATCGATCATATAAGCATAATATGGCTAATAATATGAGACAGATTGATAATAATGACAGTAACAAGTATAGAAATTCTCGTTCAATCGATCATATAAGCATAATATGGCTAATAATATGAGTTAGATTGATAATAACAAGAGTAACAAGTATAGTAATTGTCCTTCTATCGATAATTTAAGCATAATATGGCTAATAATATGAGTTAGATTGATAATAATAAGAGTAATGAGTATAGTAATTGTCGTCCTATCGATCATATCCACATAATATGGCCAATAATATGAGTTAGATTGGTAATAATAAGAGTAATAAGTACAGTAATCTTCGTTCAATCGATCATATAAGCATAATATGGCTATAAATATGAGTTAGATTGAGAATAATAAGAGTAACAAGTATAGAAATTGTCGTTCAATCGATCATATAAGCATAATATGGTTAATAATATGAGTTAGATTGATATTAATAAGAGTAATGAGTATAGTAATTGTCGTCCTATCGATCATATCCACATAATATGGCCAATAATATGAGTTAGATTGATAATAATAAGAGTAACAAGTATAGTAATTGTCGTTCTATCGATAATATAAGCATAATATGGCTAATAATATGAGTTAGATTGATAATAATAAGAGTAACAAGTATAGTAATTGTCGTTCAATCGATCATATAAGCGTAATATCGCTAATAATATGAGTTAGATTGATAATAATATGAGTAACAAGTATAGTAATTGTCGTTCTATCGATAATATAAGCATAATATGGCTAATAACATGAGTTAGATTGATAATAATAAGAGTAATAAGCATAGTAATTGTCGTCCTATCGATCATATCCACATAATATGGCCAATAATATGAGTTAGATTGATAATAACAAGAGTAACAAGTATAGTAATTGTCCTTCTATCGATAATATAAGCATAATATGGCTAATAATATGAGTTAGATTGGTGATAATAAGAGTAATAAGTATAGTAATTGTCGTTCTATCGATCATATAAGCATAATATGGCTAATAATATGAGTTAGATTGATAATAATGAGAGTAACAGGTTTAGAAATTGTCGTTCAATCGATCATATCAGCATTATATGGCTAATAATATAAGTTAGATTGATAATAATAAGAGTAAAGAGTATAGTAATTGTCGTCCTATCTATCATATCCACATAATATGGCCAATAATATGAGTTAGATTGATAATAATAAGAGTAACAAGTATAGTAATTGTCGTTCTATCGATAATATAAGCATAATATGACTAATAATATGAGTTAGATTGATAACAATAAGAGTAACAAGTATAGAAATTGTCGTTCAATCGATCATATAAGCATAATATGGCTAATAATATGAGTTACATTGATAATAATAAGAGTAATATGTATAGTAATTGTCGTTCTATCGATCATATAAGCATAATATGGCTAATAATATGAGTTAGATTGATAATAATAACAATAATAAGTATAGTAATTGTCGTTCTATCGATCATATAAGCATAATATGGCTAATAATATGAGTTAGATTGATAATAATAAGAGTAACAAGTATAGCAATTGTCGTTCTATCGATCATATAAGCATAATATGGCTAATAATATGAGTTAGATTGATAATAATAACAATAATAAGTATAGTAATTGTCGTTCTATCGATCATATAAGCATTATATGGCTAATAATATGAGTTAGATTGATAATAATAACAGTAATAAGAATAGTAATTGTCATTCTATCGATCATATAAGCATAATATGGCTAATAATATGAGTTAGATTGATAATAATAACAGTAATAAGAATAGTAATTGTCATTCTATCGATCATATAAGCATAATATGGCTTATAATATGAGTTAGATTGATAATAATAAGAGTAATAAGTATAGTAATTGTCGTTCTATCGATCATATCTGCATAATATGGGGAATAATATGAGTGAGATTGATAATAATAAGAGTAATGAGTATAGTAATTGTCGTCCTATCGATCATATCCACATAATATGGCCAATAATATGAGTTAGATTGATAATAATAAGAGTAATAAGTATAGTAATTGTCGTTCAATCGATCATATAAGCATAACATGGCCAATAATATGAGTTAGATTGATAAAAGTAAGAGTAATATGTATAGTAATTGCTATTCTATCGATCATATAAGCATAATATGGCTAATAATATGAGTTAGGTTGATAATAATGAGAGTAACAGGTTTAGAAATTGTCGTTCTATCGATCATATAAGCATAATATGGCTAATAATATGAGTTAGATTGATAATAATAAGAGTAACAAGTATAGTAATTGTCGTTCTATGGATAATATAAGCATAATATGGCTAATAATATGAGGTAGATTGATTATAATGAGAGTAACAAGTATAGAAATTGTCGTTCAATCGATCATATAAGCATAATATGGCTAATAATATGAGTTAGATTGATAATAATAAGAGTAACAAGTATAGTAATTGTCGTTCTATCGATAATATAAGCATAATATGGCTAATAATATGAGTTAGATTGGTGATAATAAGAGTAATAAGTATAGTAATTGTCGTTCTATCGATCATATAAGCATAATATGGCTAATAATATGAGTTAGATTGATAATAATGAGAGTAACAAGTATAGAAATTGTCGTTCAATCTATCATATAAGCATAATATGGCTAATAATATGAGTTAGATTGATAATAATAAGAGTAACAAGTATAGTAATTGTCGTTCTATCGATAATATAAGCATAATATGGCTAATAATATGAGTTAGATTGGTAATAATAAGAGTAATAAGTGCAGTAATCTTCGTTCAATCGATCATATAAGCATAATATGGCTAATAATATGAGTTAGATTAATAATAACAAGAGTAACAAGTATAGTAATTGTTGTTCTATCGATAATATAAGCATAATATGGCTAATAATATGAGTTAGATTGATAATAATAGGAGTAATAAGTATAGTAATTGTCGTTCTATCGATCATATAAGCATAATATGGCTAATAATATGAGTTAGATTGATAATAATAAGAGTAATAAGTATAGTAATTGTCGTCCTATCGATCATATAAGCATAATATGGCTAATAATATGAGTTAGATTGATAATAATGAGAGTAACAAGTATAGAAATTGTCGTTCAATCTATCATATAAGCATAATATGGGTAATAATATGAGTTAGATTGATAATAATAAGAGTAACAAGTATAGTAATTGTCGTTCTATGGATAATATAAGCATAATATGGCTAATAATATGAGGTAGATTGATTATAATGAGAGTAACAAGTATAGAAATTGTCGTTCAATCGATCATATAAGCATAATATGGCTAATAATATGAGTTAGATTGATAATAATAAGAGTAACAAGTATAGTAATTGTCGTTCTATCGATAATATAAGCATAATATGGCTAATAATATGAGTTAGATTGGTGATAATAAGAGTAATAAGTATAGTAATTGTCGTTCTATCGATCATATCAGCATAATATGGCTAATAATATGAGATAGATTGATAATAATGAGAGTAAAAAGTATAGAAATTCTCGTTCAATCGATCATATAAGCATAATATGGCTAATAATATGAGACAGATTGATAATAATGACAGTAACAAGTATAGAAATTCTCGTTCAATCGATCATATAAGCATAATATGGCTAATAATATGAGTTAGATTGATAATAACAAGAGTAACAAGTATAGTAATTGTCCTTCTATCGATAATTTAAGCATAATATGGCTAATAATATGAGTTAGATTGATAATAATAAGAGTAATGAGTATAGTAATTGTCGTCCTATCGATCATATCCACATAATATGGCCAATAATATGAGTTAGATTGGTAATAATAAGAGTAATAAGTACAGTAATCTTCGTTCAATCGATCATATAAGCATAATATGGCTATAAATATGAGTTAGATTGAGAATAATAAGAGTAACAAGTATAGAAATTGTCGTTCAATCGATCATATAAGCATAATATGGTTAATAATATGAGTTAGATTGATATTAATAAGAGTAATGAGTATAGTAATTGTCGTCCTATCGATCATATCCACATAATATGGCCAATAATATGAGTTAGATTGATAATAATAAGAGTAACAAGTATAGTAATTGTCGTTCTATCGATAATATAAGCATAATATGGCTAATAATATGAGTTAGATTGATAATAATAAGAGTAACAAGTATAGTAATTGTCGTTCAATCGATCATATAAGCGTAATATCGCTAATAATATGAGTTAGATTGATAATAATATGAGTAACAAGTATAGTAATTGTCGTTCTATCGATAATATAAGCATAATATGGCTAATAACATGAGTTAGATTGATAATAATAAGAGTAATAAGCATAGTAATTGTCGTCCTATCGATCATATCCACATAATGTGGCCAATAATATGAGTTAGATTGATAATAATAAGAGTAATAAGTATAGTAATTGTCGTTCTATCGATCATATAAGCATAATATGGCTAATAATATGAGTTAGATTGATAATATTGAGAGTAACAAGTATAGAAATTGTCGTTCAATCGATCATATAAGCATAATATGGCTAATAATATGAGTTAGATTGATAATAATAAGAGTAATATGTATAGTAATTGTCGTTCTATCGATCATATAAGCATAATATGGCTAATAATATGAGTTAGATTAATAATAATAAGAGTAACAAGTATAGTAATTGTCGTTCTATCGATAATATAAGCATATAATGGCTAATAATATGAGTTAGATTGATAATAGTAAGAGTAATAAGTATAGTAATTGTCGTTCTATCGATCATATCTGCATAATATGGTGAATAATATGAGTGAGATTGATAATAATAAGAGTAATGAGTATAGTAATTGTCGTCCTATGGATCATATCCACATAATATGGCCAATAATATGAGTTAGATTGATAATAACAAGAGTAACAAGTATAGTAATTGTCCTTCTATCGATAATATAAGCATAATACGGCTAATAATATGAGTTAGATTGATAATAATAGGAGTAATAAGTATAGTAATTGTCGTTCTATCGATCATATAAGCATAATATGGCTAATAATATGAGTTAGATTGATAATATTGAGAGTAACAAGTATAGAAATTGTCGTTCAATCGATCATATAAGCATAATATGGCTAATAATATGAGTTAGATTGATAATAATAAGAGTAATATGTATAGTAATTGTCGTTCTATCGATCATATAAGCATAATATGGTTAATAATATGAGTTAGATTAATAATAATAAGAGTAACAAGTATAGTAATTGTCGTTCTATCGATAATATAAGCATATAATGGCTAATAATATGAGTTAGATTGATAATAATAAGAGTAATAAGTATAGTAATTGTCGTTCTATCGATCATATCTGCATAATATGGTGAATAATATGAGTGAGATTGATAATAATAAGAGTAATGAGTATAGTAATTGTCGTCCTATGGATCATATCCACATAATATGGCCAATAATATGAGTTAGATTGATAATAACAAGAGTAACAAGTATAGTAATTGTCCTTCTATCGATAATATAAGCATAATATGGCTAATAATATGAGTTAGATTGGTGATAATAAGAGTAATAAGTATAGTAATTGTCGTTCTATCGATCATATAAGCATAATATGGCTAATAATATGAGTTAGATTGATAATAATGAGAGTATCAGGTTTAGAAATTGTCGTTCAATCGATCATATCAGCATTATATGGCTAATAATATAAGTTAGATTGATAATAATAAGAGTAAAGAGTATAGTAATTGTCGTCCTATCTATCATATCCACATAATATGGCCAATAATATGAGTTAGATTGATAATAATAAGAGTAACAAGTATAGTAATTGTCGTTCTATCGATAATATAAGCATAATATGACTAATAATATGAGTTAGATTGATAACAATAAGAGTAACAAGTATAGAAATTGTCGTTCAATCGATCATATAAGCATAATATGGCTAATAATATGAGTTACATTGATAATAATAAGAGTAATATGTATAGTAATTGTCGTTCTATCGATCATATAAGCATAATATGGCTAATAATATGAGTTAGATTAATAATAATAAGAGTAATAAGTATAGTAATTGTCGTTCTATCGATCATATAAGCATTATATGGCTAATAATATGAGTTAGGTTGACAACAGTAAGAGTAATAAGTATAGTAATTGTCATTCTATCGATCATATAAGCATAATATGGCTAATAATATGAGTTAGATTGATAATAATAACAGTAATAAGAATTGTAATTGTCATTCTATCGATCATATAAGCATAATATGGCTAATAATATGAGTTAGATTGATAATAATAACAATAATAAGTATAGTAATTGTCGTTCTATCGATCATATAAGCATAATATGGCTAATAATATGAGTTAGATTGATAATAATAAGAGTAACAAGTATAGCAATTGTCGTTCTATCGATCATATAAGCATAATATGGCTAATAATATGAGTTAGATTGATAATAATAACAATAATAAGTATAGTAATTGTCGTTCTATCGATCATATAAGCATTATATGGCTAATAATATGAGTTAGATTGATAATAATGAGAGTAACAGGTTTAGAAATTGTCGTTCAATCGATCACATAAGCATTATATGGCTAATAATATGAGTTAGATTGATAATAATAAGAGTAAAGAGTATAGTAATTGTCGTCCTATCTATCATATCCACATAATATGGCCAATAATATGAGTTAGATTGATAATAATAAGAGTAACAAGTATAGTAATTGTCGTTCTATCGATAATATAAGCATAATATGACTAATAATATGAGTTAGATTGATAACAATAAGAGTAACAAGTATAGAAATTGTCGTTCAATCGATCATATAAGCATAATATGGCTAATAATATGAGTTAGATTGATAATAATAAGAGTAATAAGTATAGTAATTGTCGTCCTATCGATCATATCCACATAATGTGGCCAATAATATGAGATAGATTGATAATAATAAGAGTAATAAGTAGAGTAATTGTCGTTCTATCGATAATATAAGCATATAATGGCTAATAATATGAGTTAGATTGATAATAATAAGAGTAACAAGTATAGTAATTGTCGTTCAATCGATCATATAAGCATAATATGGCTAATAATATGAGTTAGATTGATAAAAGTAAGAGTAATATGTATAGTAATTGCTATTCTATCGATCATATAAGCATAATATGGCTAATAATATGAGTTAGATTGATAATAATGAGAGTAACTGGTTTAGAAATTGTCGTTCAGTCGATCATATAAGCATAATATGGCTAATAATATGAGTTAGATTGATAATAATAAGAGTAATAAGTATAGTAGTTGTCGTTCTATCGATCATATAAGCATAATATGGCTAATAATATGAGTTAGATAAATAATAATAAGAGTAACAAGTATAGTAATTGTCGTTCTATTGATAATATAAGCATAATATGGCTAATAATATGAGTTAGATTGATAATAAGAAGAGTAACAAGTATAGTAATTGTCGTCCAATCGATCATATAAGCATAATATGGCTAATAATATGAGTTAGATTGATAATAATAAGAGTAATAAGTATAGTAATTGTCGTCCTATCGATCATATCCACATAATATGGCCAATAATATTAGTTAGATTGATAATAATAAGGGTAATAAGTATAGTAATTGCCGTTCTATCTATAATATAAGCATATGATGGCTAATAATATGAGTTAGATTGGTGATAATAAGAGTAATAAGTATAGTAATTGTCGTTCTATCGATCATATAAGCATAATATGGCTAATAATATGAGTTAGATTGAGAATAATAAGAGTAACAAGTATAGAAATTGTCGTTCAATCGATCATATAAGCATAATATGGTTAATAATATGAGTTAGATTGATAATAATAAGAGTAATGAGTATAGTAATTGTCGTCCTATCGATCATATCCACATAATATGGCCAATAATATGAGTTAGATTGATAATAATAAGAGTAACAAGTATAGTAATTGTCGTTCTATCGATAATATAAGCATAATATGGCTAATAATATAAGTTAGATTGATAATAATAAGAGTAACAAGTATATTAATTGTCGTTCAATCGATCATATAAGCATAATATCGCTAATAATATGAGTTAGATTGATAATAATATGAGTAACAAGTATAGTAATTGTCGTTCTATCGATAATATAAGCATAATATGGCTAATAACATGAGTTAGATTGATAATAATAAGAGTAATAAGTATAGTAATTGTCGTTCTATCGATCATATAAGCATAATATGGCTAATAATATGAGTTAGATTGATAATAATAAGAGTAATAAGTATGGTAATTGTCGTTCTATCGATCCTATAAGCATAATATGGCTAATAATATGAGTTAAATTGATAATAATAAGAGTAACCAGTATCGTAATTGTTGTTCAATCGATCATATAAGCATAATATGGCTAATAATATGAGTTAGATTGGTAATAATAAGAGTAACAAGTAGAGTAATTGTCGTTCTATCGATCATATAAGCATAATATGGCTAATAATATGAGTTAGATTGATAATAATAAGAGTAATAAGTATGGTAATTGTCGTTCTATCGATCCTATAAGCATAATATGGCTAATAATATCAGTTAAATTGATAATAATAAGAGTAACCAGTATAGTAATTGTCGTTCTATGGATAATATAAGCATAATATGGCTAATAATATGAGTTAGATTGATAATAATAGGAGTAATAAGTATAGTAATTGTCGTTCTATCGATCATATAAGCATAATATGGCTAATAATATGAGTTAGATTGATAATAATGAGAGTAACAAGTATAGAAATTGTCGTTCAATCGATCATATAAGCATAATATGGCTAATAATATGAGTTAGATTCATAACAATAAGAGTAACAAGTATAGTAATTGTCGTTCTATCGATAATATAAGCATAATATGGCTAATAATATGAGTTAGATTGGTGATAATAAGAGTAATAAGTATAGTAATTGTCGTTCTATCGATCATATAAGCGTAATATGGCTAATAATATGAGTTAGATTGATAATAATGAGAGTAACAAGTATAGAAATTGTCGTTCAATCGATCATATAAGCATAATATGGCTAATAATATGAGTTAGATTGATAACAATAAGAGTAACAAGTATAGTAATTGTCGTTCTATCGATAATATAAGCATAATATGGCTAATAATATGAGTTAGATTGGTGATAATAAGAGTAATAAGTATAGTAATTGTCGTTCTATCGATCATATAAGCGTAATATGGCTAATAATATGAGTTAGATTGATAATAATAACAGTAATAAGTATAGTATTTGTCGTTCAATCGATCATATAAGCATAATATGGCTAATAATATGAGTTAGTTTGATAATAATAAGAGTAATAAGTATAGTAATTGTCGTTCTATCGATCATATAAGCATAATATGGCTAATAATATGAGTTACATTGATAATAATAAGAGTAATATGTATAGTAATTGTCGTTCTATCGATCATATAAGCATAATATGGCTAATAATATGAGTTAGATTGATAATAATAAGAGTAATAAGTATAGTAATTGTCGTCCTATCGATCATATCCACATAATGTGGCCAATAATATGAGATAGATTGATAATAATAAGAGTAATAAGTAGAGTAATTGTCGTTCTATCGATAATATAAGCATATAATGGCTAATAATATGAGTTAGATTGATAATAATAAGAGTAACAAGTATAGTAATTGTCGTTCAATCGATCATATAAGCATAATATGGCTAATAATATGAGTTAGATTGATAAAAGTAAGAGTAATATGTATAGTAATTGCTATTCTATCGATCATATAAGCATAATATGGCTAATAATATGAGTTAGATTGATAATAATGAGAGTAACTGGTTTAGAAATTGTCGTTCAGTCGATCATATAAGCATAATATGGCTAATAATATGAGTTAGATTGATAATAATAAGAGTAATAAGTATAGTAATTGTCGTTCTATCGATCATATAAGCATAATATGGCTAATAATATGAGTTAGATAAATAATAATAAGAGTAACAAGTATAGTAATTGTCGTTCTATTGATAATATAAGCATAATATGGCTAATAATATGAGTTAGATTGATAATAAGAAGAGTAACAAGTATAGTAATTGTCGTCCAATCGATCATATAAGCATAATATGGCTAATAATATGAGTTAGATTGATAATAATAAGAGTAATAAGTATAGTAATTGTCGTCCTATCGATCATATCCACATAATATGGCCAATAATATTAGTTAGATTGATAATAATAAGGGTAATAAGTATAGTAATTGCCGTTCTATCTATAATATAAGCATATAATGGCTAATAATATGAGTTAGATTGGTGATAATAAGAGTAATAAGTATAGTAATTGTCGTTCTATCGATCATATAAGCATAATATGGCTAATAATATGAGTTAGATTGAGAATAATAAGAGTAACAAGTATAGAAATTGTCGTTCAATCGATCATATAAGCATAATATGGTTAATAATATGAGTTAGATTGATAATAATAAGAGTAATGAGTATAGTAATTGTCGTCCTATCGATCATATCCACATAATATGGCCAATAATATGAGTTAGATTGATAATAATAAGAGTAACAAGTATAGTAATTGTCGTTCTATCGATAATATAAGCATAATATGGCTAATAATATAAGTTAGATTGATAATAATAAGAGTAACAAGTATATTAATTGTCGTTCAATCGATCATATAAGCATAATATCGCTAATAATATGAGTTAGATTGATAATAATATGTGTAACAAGTATAGTAATTGTCGTTCTATCGATAATATAAGCATAATATGGCTAATAACATGAGTTAGATTGATAATAATAAGAGTAATAAGTATAGTAATTGTCGTTCTATCGATCATATAAGCATAATATGGCTAATAATATGAGTTAGATTGATAATAATAAGAGTAATAAGTATGGTAATTGTCGTTCTATCGATCCTATAAGCATAATATGGCTAATAATATCAGTTAAATTGATAATAATAAGAGTAACCAGTATAGTAATTGTCGTTCTATGGATAATATAAGCATAATATGGCTAATAATATGAGTTAGATTGATAATAATAGGAGTAATAAGTATAGTAATTGTCGTTCTATCGATCATATAAGCATAATATGGCTAATAATATGAGTTAGATTGATAATAATGAGAGTAACAAGTATAGAAATTGTCGTTCAATCGATCATATAAGCATAATATGGCTAATAATATGAGTTAGATTGATAACAATAAGAGTAACAAGTATAGTAATTGTCGTTCTATCGATAATATAAGCATAATATGGCTAATAATATGAGTTAGATTGGTGATAATAAGAGTAATAAGTATAGTAATTGTCGTTCTATCGATCATATAAGCGTAATATGGCTAATAATATGAGTTAGATTGATAATAATGAGAGTAACAAGTATAGAAATTGTCGTTCAATCGATCATATAAGCATAATATGGCTAATAATATGAGTTAGATTGATAACAATAAGAGTAACAAGTATAGTAATTGTCGTTCTATCGATAATATAAGCATAATATGGCTAATAATATGAGTTAGATTGGTGATAATAAGAGTAATAAGTATAGTAATTGTCGTTCTATCGATCATATAAGCGTAATATGGCTAATAATATGAGTTAGATTGATAATAATAACAGTAATAAGTATAGTATTTGTCGTTCAATCGATCATATAAGCATAATATGGCTAATAATATGAGTTAGTTTGATAATAATAAGAGTAATAAGTATAGTAATTGTCGTTCTATCGATCATATAAGCATAATATGGCTAATAATATGAGTTACATTGATAATAATAAGAGTAATATGTATAGTAATTGTCGTTCTATCGATCATATAAGCATAATATGGCTAATAATATGAGTTAGATTGATAATAATAAGAGTAACAAGTATAGTAATTGTCGTTCAATCGATCATATAAGCATAATATGGCTAATAATATGAGTTAGATTGATAATAATAAGAGTAATAAGTATAGTAATTGTCGTCCTATCGATCATATCCACATAATGTGGCCAATAGTATGAGATAGATTGATAATAATAAGAGTAATAAGTAGAGTAATTGTCGTTCTATCGATAATATAAGCATATAATGGCTAATAATATGTGTTAGATTGATAATAATAAGAGTAACAAGTATAGTAATTGTCGTTCAATCGATCATATAAGCATAATATGGCTAATAATATGAGTTAGATTGATAAAAGTAAGAGTAATATGTATAGTAATTGCTATTCTATCGATCATATAAGCATAATATGGCTAATAATATGAGTTAGATTGATAATAATGAGAGTAACTGGTTTAGAAATTGTCGTTCTATCGATCATATAAGCATAATATGGCTAATAATATGAGTTAGATTGATAATAATGAGAGTAACAAGTATAGAAATTGTCGTTCAATCGATCATATAAGCATAATATGGCTAATAATATGAGTTAGATTGATAACAATAAGAGTAACAAGTATAGTAATTGTCGTTCTATCGATCATATAAGCTTAACATTTCGAATAATATGAGTTCGATTGATAATAATAAGAGTAACAAGTATAGTAGTTGTCGTTCAATCGATCATATAAGCATAATATGGCTAATAATATGAGTTAGATTGATAAAAGTAAGAGTAATATGTATAGTAATTGCTATTCTATCGATCATATAAGCATAATATGGCTAATAATATGAGTTAGATTGATATTAATGAGAGTAACAAGTATAGAAATTGTCGTTCAATCGATCATATAAGCATAATATGGCTAATAATATGAGTTAGATTGATAATAATAAGAGTAACAAGTATAGTAATTGTCGTTCTATCGATAACATAAGCATAATATGGCTAATAATATGAATTAGATTGGTAATAATAAGAGTAACAAGTATAGAAATTGTCGTTCAATCGATCATATAAGCATAATATGGCTAATAATATGAGTTAGATTGATAATAATAAGAGTAATATGTATTGTAATTGTCGTTCTATCGATCATATAAGCATAATATGGCTAATAATATGAGTTAGATTAATAATAATAAGAGTAATAAGTATAGTAATTGTCGTTCTATCGATCATATAAGCATTATATGGCTAATAATATGAGTTAGGTTGACAACAGTAAGAGTAATAAGTATAGTAATTGTCATTCTATCGATCATATAAGCATAATATGGCTAATAATATGAGTTAGATTGATAATAATAACAGTAATAAGAATAGTAATTGTCATTCTATCGATCATATAAGCATAATATGGCTAATAATATGAGTTAGATTGATAATAATAACAATAATAAGTATAGTAATTGTCGTTCTATCGATCATATAAGCATAATATGGCTAATAATATGAGTTAGATTGATAATAATAAGAGTAACAAGTATAGCAATTGTCGTTCTATCGATCATATAAGCATAATATGGCTAATAATATGAGTTTGATTGATAATAATAACAATAATAAGTATAGTAATTGTCGTTCTATCGATCATATAAGCATTATATGGCTAATAATATGAGTTAGGTTGACAACAGTAAGAGTAATGAGTATAGTAATTGTCGTCCTATCGATCATATCCACATAACATGGCCAATAATATGAGTTAGATTGATAATAATAAGAGTAATAGGTATAGTAATTGTCGTTCTATCGATCATATAAGCATAATATGGCTAATAATATGAGTTAGATTGATAATAATAAGAGTAACAAGTATAGTAATTGTAGTTCTATCGACCATATAAGCATAATATGGCTAATAATATGAGTTAGATTGATAATAGTAAGAGTAATAAGTATAGTAATTGTCGTTCTATCGATATTATAAGCAAAATATGGCTAATAATATGAGTCAGATTGACAAAAGTAAGAGTACTAAGCATAGTAATTGCCATTCTATCGATCATATAAGCATAATATGGCTAATAATATGAGTTAGATTGATAATAATAACAGTAATAAGAATAGTAATTGTCATTCTATCGATCATATTAGCATAATATGGCTAATAATATGAGTTAGATTGATAATAATAACACTAATAAGTATAGTAATTGTCGTTCTATCGATCATATAAGCATAATATGGCTAATGATATGAGTTAGATTGATAATAATGAGAGTAACAAGTATAGTAATTGGCGTTCCATCGATCATATAAGCATAATATGGCTAATAATATGAGTTAGATTGATAAAAGTAAGAGTAATATGTATAGTAATTGCCATTCTATCGATTATATAAGCATAATATGGCTAATAATATGAGTTAGATTGATAATAATGAGAGAAACAGGTTTAGAAATTGTCGTTCAATCGATCATATAAGCATTATATGGCTAATAATATGAGTTAGATTGATAATAATGAGAGTAACAAGTATAGAAATTGTCGTTCAATCGATCATATAAGCATAATTAGCTAATAATATGAGTTAGATTGATAATAATAAGAGTAACAAGTATAGTAATTGTCGTTCTATCGATAATATAAGCATAATATGGCTAATAATATGAGTTAGATTGGTGATAATAAGAGTAATAAGTATAGTAATTGTCGTTCTATCGATCATATAAGCATAATATGGCTAATAATATGAGTTAGATTGAGAATAATAAGAGTAACAAGTATAGAAATTGTCGTTCAATCGATCATATAAGCATAATATGGTTAATAATATGAGTTAGATTGATAATAATAAGAGTAATGAGTATAGTAATTGTCGTCCTATCGATCATATCCACATAATATGGCCAATAATATGAGTTAGATTGATAATAATAACAGTAACAAGTATAGTAATTGTCGTTCTATCGATAATATAAGCATAATATGGCTAATAATATGAGTTAGATTGATAATAATAACAGTAATAAGTATAGTAATTGTCGTTCAATCGATCATATAAGCATAATATGGCTAATAATATGAGTTAGTTTGATAATAATAAGAGTAATAAGTATAGTAATTGTCGTTCTATCGATCATATAAGCATAATATGGCTAATAATATGAGTTAGATTGATAATAGTAAGAGTAACAAGTATAGTAGTTGTCGTTCTATCGATAATATAAGCATAATATGGCTAATAATATGAGTTAGATTGGTGATAATAAGAGTAATAAGTATAGAAATTGTCGTTCAATCTATCATATAAGCATAGTATGGCTAATAATATGAGTTAGATTGATAATAATAAGAGTAACAAGTATAGTAATTGTCGTTCTATCGATAATATAAGCATAATATGGTTAATAATATGAGTTAGATTGGTAATAATAAGAGTAATAAGTGCAGTAATCTTCGTTCAATCGATCATATAATCATAATATGGCTAATAATATGAGTTAGATTGATAATAAGAAGAGTAACAAGTATAGTAATTGTCGTCCAATCGATCATATAAGCATAATATGGCTAATAATATGAGTTAGAATGATAATAATAAGAGTAATAAGTATAGTAATTGTCGTCCTATCGATCATATCCACATAATATGGCCAATAATATTAGTTAGATTGATAATAATAAGGGTAATAAGTATAGTAATTGTCGTTCTATCGATCATATAAGCATAATATGGCTAATAATATGAGTTACATTGATAATAATAAGAGTAATATGTATAGTAATTGTCGTTCTATCGATCATATAAGCATAATATGGCTAATAATATGAGTTAGATTGATAATAATAAGAGTAACACGTATAGTAATTGTCGTTCAATCGATCATATAAGCATAATATGGCTAATAATATGAGTTAGATTGATAATAATAAGAGTAATAAGTATAGTAATTGTCGTCCTATCGATCATATCCACATAATGTGGCCAATAATATGAGATAGATTGATAATAATAAGAGTAATAAGTAGAGTAATTGTCGTTCTATCGATAATATAAGCATATAATGGCTAATAATATGAGTTAGATTGATAATAATAAGAGTAACAAGTATAGTAATTGTCGTTCAATCGATCATATAAGCATAATATGGCTAATAATATGAGTTAGATTGATAAAAGTAAGAGTAATATGTACAGTAATTGCTATTCTATCGATCATATAAGCATAATATGGCTAATAATATGAGTTAGATTGATAATAATAACAGTAATAAGAATAGTAATTGTCATTCTATCGATCATATTAGCATAATATGGCTAATAATATGAGTTAGATTGATAATAATAACAATAATAAGTATAGTAATTGTCGTTCTATCGATCATATAAGCATAATATGGCTAATGATATGAGTTAGATTGATAATAATGAGAGTAACAAGTATAGTAATTGGCGTTCCATCGATCATATAAGCATAATATGGCTAATAATATGAGTTAGATTGATAAAAGTAAGAGTAATATGTATAGTAATTGCCATTCTATCGATCATATAAGCATAATATGGCTAATAATATGAGTTAGATTGATAATAATAACAGTAATAAGAATAGTAATTGTCATTCTATCGATCATATAAGCATAATATGGCTAATAATATGAGTTAGATTGATAATAATAACAATAATAAGTATAGTAATTGTCGTTCTATCGATCATATAAGCATAATATGGCTAATAATATGAGTTAGATTGATAATAATAAGAGTAACAAGTATAGCAATTGTCGTTCTATCGATCATATAAGCATAATATGGCTAATAATATGAGTTTGATTGATAATAATAACAATAATAAGTATAGTAATTGTCGTTCTATCGATCATATAAGCATTATATGGCTAATAATATGAGTTAGGTTGACAACAGTAAGAGTAATGAGTATAGTAATTGTCGTCCTATCGATCATATCCACATAACATGGCCAATAATATGAGTTAGATTGATAATAATAAGAGTAATAGGTATAGTAATTGTCGTTCTATCGATCATATAAGCATAATATGGCTAATAATATGAGTTAGATTGATAATAATAAGAGTAACAAGTATAGTAATTGTAGTTCTATCGACCATATAAGCATAATATGGCTAATAATATGAGTTAGATTGATAATAGTAAGAGTAATAAGTATAGTAATTGTCGTTCTATCGATATTATAAGCAAAATATGGCTAATAATATGAGTCAGATTGACAAAAGTAAGAGTACTAAGCATAGTAATTGCCATTCTATCGATCATATAAGCATAATATGGCTAATAATATGAGTTAGATTGATAATAATAACAGTAATAAGAATAGTAATTGTCATTCTATCGATCATATTAGCATAATATGGCTAATAATATGAGTTAGATTGATAATAATAACACTAATAAGTATAGTAATTGTCGTTCTATCGATCATATAAGCATAATATGGCTAATGATATGAGTTAGATTGATAATAATGAGAGTAACAAGTATAGTAATTGGCGTTCCATCGATCATATAAGCATAATATGGCTAATAATATGAGTTAGATTGATAAAAGTAAGAGTAATATGTATAGTAATTGCCATTCTATCGATTATATAAGCATAATATGGCTAATAATATGAGTTAGATTGATAATAATGAGAGAAACAGGTTTAGAAATTGTCGTTCAATCGATCATATAAGCATTATATGGCTAATAATATGAGTTAGATTGATAATAATGAGAGTAACAAGTATAGAAATTGTCGTTCAATCGATCATATAAGCATAATTAGCTAATAATATGAGTTAGATTGATAATAATAAGAGTAACAAGTATAGTAATTGTCGTTCTATCGATAATATAAGCATAATATGGCTAATAATATGAGTTAGATTGGTGATAATAAGAGTAATAAGTATAGTAATTGTCGTTCTATCGATCATATAAGCATAATATGGCTAATAATATGAGTTAGATTGAGAATAATAAGAGTAACAAGTATAGAAATTGTCGTTCAATCGATCATATAAGCATAATATGGTTAATAATATGAGTTAGATTGATAATAATAAGAGTAATGAGTATAGTAATTGTCGTCCTATCGATCATATCCACATAATATGGCCAATAATATGAGTTAGATTGATAATAATAACAGTAACAAGTATAGTAATTGTCGTTCTATCGATAATATAAGCATAATATGGCTAATAATATGAGTTAGATTGATAATAATAACAGTAATAAGTATAGTAATTGTCGTTCAATCGATCATATAAGCATAATATGGCTAATAATATGAGTTAGTTTGATAATAATAAGAGTAATAAGTATAGTAATTGTCGTTCTATCGATCATATAAGCATAATATGGCTAATAATATGAGTTAGATTGATAATAGTAAGAGTAACAAGTATAGTAGTTGTCGTTCTATCGATAATATAAGCATAATATGGCTAATAATATGAGTTAGATTGGTGATAATAAGAGTAATAAGTATAGAAATTGTCGTTCAATCTATCATATAAGCATAGTATGGCTAATAATATGAGTTAGATTGATAATAATAAGAGTAACAAGTATAGTAATTGTCGTTCTATCGATAATATAAGCATAATATGGTTAATAATATGAGTTAGATTGGTAATAATAAGAGTAATAAGTGCAGTAATCTTCGTTCAATCGATCATATAATCATAATATGGCTAATAATATGAGTTAGATTGATAATAAGAAGAGTAACAAGTATAGTAATTGTCGTCCAATCGATCATATAAGCATAATATGGCTAATAATATGAGTTAGAATGATAATAATAAGAGTAATAAGTATAGTAATTGTCGTCCTATCGATCATATCCACATAATATGGCCAATAATATTAGTTAGATTGATAATAATAAGGGTAATAAGTATAGTAATTGTCGTTCTATCGATCATATAAGCATAATATGGCTAATAATATGAGTTACATTGATAATAATAAGAGTAATATGTATAGTAATTGTCGTTCTATCGATCATATAAGCATAATATGGCTAATAATATGAGTTAGATTGATAATAATAAGAGTAACACGTATAGTAATTGTCGTTCAATCGATCATATAAGCATAATATGGCTAATAATATGAGTTAGATTGATAATAATAAGAGTAATAAGTATAGTAATTGTCGTCCTATCGATCATATCCACATAATGTGGCCAATAATATGAGATAGATTGATAATAATAAGAGTAATAAGTAGAGTAATTGTCGTTCTATCGATAATATAAGCATATAATGGCTAATAATATGAGTTAGATTGATAATAATAAGAGTAACAAGTATAGTAATTGTCGTTCAATCGATCATATAAGCATAATATGGCTAATAATATGAGTTAGATTGATAAAAGTAAGAGTAATATGTACAGTAATTGCTATTCTATCGATCATATAAGCATAATATGGCTAATAATATGAGTTAGATTGATAATAATAACAGTAATAAGAATAGTAATTGTCATTCTATCGATCATATTAGCATAATATGGCTAATAATATGAGTTAGATTGATAATAATAACAATAATAAGTATAGTAATTGTCGTTCTATCGATCATATAAGCATAATATGGCTAATGATTATGAGTTAGATTGATAATAATGAGAGTAACAAGTATAGTAATTGGCGTTCCATCGATCATATAAGCATAATATGGCTAATAATATGAGTTAGATTGATAAAAGTAAGAGTAATATGTATAGTAATTGCCATTCTATCGATCATATAAGCATAATATGGCTAATAATATGAGTTAGATTGATAATAATGAGAGAAACAGGTTTAGAAATTGTCGTTCAATCGATCATATAAGCATAATATGGCTAATAATATGAGTTAGATTGATAATAATGAGAGTAACAAGTATAGAAATTGTCGTTCAATCGATCATATAAGCATAATTAGCTAATAATATGAGTTAGATTGATAATAATAAGAGTAACAAGTATAGTAATTGTCGTTCTATCGATAATATAAGCATAATATGGCTAATAATATGAGTTAGATTGGTGATAATAAGAGTAATAAGTATAGTAATTGTCGTTCTATCGATCATATAAGCATAATATGGCTAATAATATGAGTTAGATTGAGAATAATAAGAGTAACAAGTATAGAAATTGTCGTTCAATCGATCATATAAGCATAATATGGTTAATAATGTGAGTTAGATTGATAATAATAAGAGTAATGAGTATAGTAATTGTCGTCCTATCGATCATATCCACATAATATGGCCAATAATATGAGTTAGATTGATAATAATAACAGTAACAAGTATAGTAATTGTCGTTCTATCGATAATATAAGCATAATATGGCTAATAATATGAGTTAGATTGATAATAATAAGAGTAACAAGTATTGTAATTGTCGTTCAATCGATCATATAAGCATAATATCGCTAATAATATGAGTTAGATTGATAACAATATGAGTAACAAGTATAGTAATTGTCGTTCTATCGATAATATAAGCATAATATGGCTAATAACATGAGTTAGATTGATAATAATAAGAGTAATAAGTATAGTAATTGTCGTTCTATCGATCCTATAAGCATAATATGGCTAATAATATGAGTTAAATTGATAATAATAAGAGTAACCAGTATAGTAATTGTCGTTCAATCGATCATATAAGCATAATATCGCTAATAATATGAGTTAGATTGATAATAATAACAGTAATAAGAATAGTAATTGTCATTCTATCGATCATATAAGCATAATATGGCTAATAATATGAGTTAGATTGATAATAATAACAATAATAAGTATAGTAATTGTCGTTCTATCGATCATATAAGCATAATATGGCTAATAATATGAGTTAGATTGATAATAATAAGAGTAACAAGTATAGCAATTGTCGTTCTATCGATCATATAAGCATAATATGGCTAATAATATGAGTTAGATTGATAATAATAACAATAATAAGTATAGTAATTGTCGTTCTATCGATCATATAAGCATTATATGGCTAATAATATGAGTTAGGTTGACAACAGTAAGAGTAATGAGTATAGTAATTGTCGTCCTATCGATCATATCCACATAACATGGCCAATAATATGAGTTAGATTGATAATAATAAGAGTAATAGGTATAGTAATTGTCGTTCTATCGATCATATAAGCATAATATGGCTAATAATATGAGTTAGATTGATAATAATAAGAGTAACAAGTATAGTAATTGTAGTTCTATCGACCATATAAGCATAATATGGCTAATAATATGAGTTAGATTGATAATAGTAAGAGTAATAAGTATAGTAATTGTCGTTCTATCGATATTATAAGCAAAATATGGCTAATAATATGAGTCAGATTGACAAAAGTAAGAGTACTAAGCATAGTAATTGCCATTCTATCGATCATATAAGCATAATATGGCTAATAATATGAGTTAGATTGATAATAATAACAGTAATAAGAATAGTAATTGTCATTCTATCGATCATATTAGCATAATATGGCTAATAATATGAGTTAGATTGATAATAATAACACTAATAAGTATAGTAATTGTCGTTCTATCGATCATATAAGCATAATATGGCTAATGATATGAGTTAGATTGATAATAATGAGAGTAACAAGTATAGTAATTGGCGTTCCATCGATCATATAAGCATAATATGGCTAATAATATGAGTTAGATTGATAAAAGTAAGAGTAATATGTATAGTAATTGCCATTCTATCGATTATATAAGCATAATATGGCTAATAATATGAGTTAGATTGATAATAATGAGAGAAACAGGTTTAGAAATTGTCGTTCAATCGATCATATAAGCATTATATGGCTAATAATATGAGTTAGATTGATAATAATGAGAGTAACAAGTATAGAAATTGTCGTTCAATCGATCATATAAGCATAATTAGCTAATAATATGAGTTAGATTGATAATAATAAGAGTAACAAGTATAGTAATTGTCGTTCTATCGATAATATAAGCATAATATGGCTAATAATATGAGTTAGATTGGTGATAATAAGAGTAATAAGTATAGTAATTGTCGTTCTATCGATCATATAAGCATAATATGGCTAATAATATGAGTTAGATTGAGAATAATAAGAGTAACAAGTATAGAAATTGTCGTTCAATCGATCATATAAGCATAATATGGTTAATAATATGAGTTAGATTGATAATAATAAGAGTAATGAGTATAGTAATTGTCGTCCTATCGATCATATCCACATAATATGGCCAATAATATGAGTTAGATTGATAATAATAACAGTAACAAGTATAGTAATTGTCGTTCTATCGATAATATAAGCATAATATGGCTAATAATATGAGTTAGATTGATAATAATAACAGTAATAAGTATAGTAATTGTCGTTCAATCGATCATATAAGCATAATATGGCTAATAATATGAGTTAGTTTGATAATAATAAGAGTAATAAGTATAGTAATTGTCGTTCTATCGATCATATAAGCATAATATGGCTAATAATATGAGTTAGATTGATAATAGTAAGAGTAACAAGTATAGTAGTTGTCGTTCTATCGATAATATAAGCATAATATGGCTAATAATATGAGTTAGATTGGTGATAATAAGAGTAATAAGTATAGTAATTGTCGTTCTATCGATCATATAAGCATAATATGGCTAATAATATGAGTTAGATTGATAATAATGAGAGTAACAAGTATAGTAATTGTCGTTCAATCGATCATATAAGCATAATATGGCTAAAAATATGAGTTAGATTGATAAAAGTAAGAGTAATATGTATAGTAATTGCTATTCTATCGACCATATAAGCATAATATGGCTAATAATATGAGTTAGATTGATAATAATGAGAGTAACTGGTTTAGAAATTGTCGTTCAGTCGATCATATAAGCATAATATGGCTAATAATATGAGTTAGATTGATAATAATAAGAGTAATAAGTATAGTAAATGTCGTTCTATCGATCATATAAGCATAATATGGCTAATAATATGAGTTAGATAAATAATAATAAGAGTAACAAGTATAGTAATTGTCGTTCTATTGATAATATAAGCATAATATGGCTAATAATATGAGTTAGATTGATAATAATAGGAGTAATAAGTATAGTAATTGTCGTTCTATCGATCATATAAGCATAATATGGCTAATAATATGAGTTAGATTGATAACAATGAGAGTAACAAGTATAGAAATTGTCGTTCAATCGATCATATAAGCATAATATGGCTAATAATATGAGTTAGATTGATAATAATAAGAGTAATATGTATATTAATTGTCGTTCTATCGATCATATAAGCATAATATGGCTAATAATATGAGTTAGATTAATAATAATAAGAGTAACAAGTATAGTAATTGTCGTTCTATCGATAATATAAGCATATAATGGCTAATAATATGAGTTAGATTGGTGATAATAAGAGTAATAAGTAAAGTGATTGTCGTTCTATCGATCATATAAGCATAATATGGCTAATAATATGAGTTAGATTGAGAATAATAAGAGTAACAAGTATAGAAATTGTCGTTCAATCGATCATATAAGCATAATATGGTTAATAATATGTGTTAGATTGATAATAATAAGAGTAACAAGTATAGTAATTGTCGTTCTATCGATAATATAAGCATAATATGGCTAATAATATAAGTTAGATTGATAATAATGAGAGTAACAGGTTTAGAAATTGTCGTTCAATCGATCATATAAGCATAATATGGCTAATAATATGAGTTAGATTGATAATAATAAGAGTAATAAGTATAGTAATTGTCGTTCTATCGATCATATAAGCATAATATGGCTAATAATATGAGTTAGATTGATAATAATGAGAGTAACAAGTATAGAAATTGTCGTGCAATCGATCATATAAGCATAATATGGCTAATAATATGAGTTAGATTGATAATAATAAGAGTAACAAGTATAGTAATTTACGTTCTATCGATAATATAAGCATAATATGGCTAATAATATGAGTTAGATTGGTGATAATAAGAGTAATAAGTATAGTAATTGTCGTTCTATCGATCATATAAGCATAATATGGCTAATAATATTAGTTAGATTGATAATAATAAGGGTAATAATTATAGTAATTGTCGTTCTATCGATCATATAAGCATAATATGGCTAATAATATGAGTTAGATTGATAATAATGAGAGTAACAAGTATAGAAATTGTCGTTCAATCTATCATATAAGCATAGTATGGCTAATAATATGAGTTAGATTGATAATAATAAGAGTAACAAGTATAGTAATTGTCGTTCTATCGATAATATAAGCATAATATGGCTAATAATATGAGTTAGATTGATAATAATAAGAGTAACAAGTATAGTAATTGTCGTTCAATCGATAATATAAGCATAATATGGCTAATAACATGAGTTAGATTGATAATAATAAGAGTAATAAGTATAGTAGTTGTCGTTCTATCGATCATATAAGCATAATATGGCTAATAATATGAGTTAGATTGATAATAATAAGAGTAATAAGTATGGTAATTGTCGTTCTATCGATCCTATAAGCATAATATGGCTAATAATATGAGTTAAATTGATAATAATAAGAGTAACCAGTATAGTAATTGTCGTTCAATCGATCATATAAGCATAATATGGCTAATAATATGAGTTAGATTGGTAATAATAAGAGTAACAAGTAGAGTAATTGTCGTTCTATCGATCATATAAGCATAACATGGCTAATAATATGAGTTAGATTGATAATAATGAGAGTAACAAGTATAGAAATTGTCGTTCAATCTATCATATAAGCATAGTATGGCTAATAATATGAGTTAGATTGATAATAATAAGAGTAACAAGTATAGTAATTGTCGTTCTATCGATAATATAAGCATAATATGGTTAATAATATGAGTTAGATTGGTAATAATAAGAGTAATAAGTGCAGTAATCTTCGTTCAATCGATCATATAATCATAATATGGCTAATAATATGAGTTAGATTGATAATAAGAAGAGTAACAAGTATAGTAATTGTCGTCCAATCGATCATATAAGCATAATATGGCTAATAATATGAGTTAGAATGATAATAATAAGAGTAATAAGTATAGTAATTGTCGTCCTATCGATCATATCCACATAATATGGCCAATAATATTAGTTAGATTGATAATAATAAGGGTAATAAGTATAGTAATTGTCGTTCTATCGATCATATAAGCATAATATGGCTAATAATATGAGTTACATTGATAATAATAAGAGTAATATGTATAGTAATTGTCGTTCTATCGATCATATAAGCATAATATGGCTAATAATATGAGTTAGATTGATAATAATAAGAGTAACACGTATAGTAATTGTCGTTCAATCGATCATATAAGCATAATATGGCTAATAATATGAGTTAGATTGATAATAATAAGAGTAATAAGTATAGTAATTGTCGTCCTATCGATCATATCCACATAATGTGGCCAATAATATGAGATAGATTGATAATAATAAGAGTAATAAGTAGAGTAATTGTCGTTCTATCGATAATATAAGCATATAATGGCTAATAATATGAGTTAGATTGATAATAATAAGAGTAACAAGTATAGTAATTGTCGTTCAATCGATCATATAAGCATAATATGGCTAATAATATGAGTTAGATTGATAAAAGTAAGAGTAATATGTACAGTAATTGCTATTCTATCGATCATATAAGCATAATATGGCTAATAATATGAGTTAGATTGATAATAATGAGAGTAACAGGTTTAGAAATTGTCGTTCAATCGATCATATAAGCATAATATGGCTAATAATATGAGTTAGATTGATAATAATAAGAGTAATAAGTATAGTAATTGTCGTTCTATCGATATTATAAGCAAAATATGGCTAATAATATGAGTCAGATTGACAAAAGTAAGAGTACTAAGCATAGTAATTGCCATTCTATCGATCATATAAGCATAATATGGCTAATAATATGAGTTAGATTGATAATAATAACAGTAATAAGAATAGTAATTGTCATTCTATCGATCATATTAGCATAATATGGCTAATAATATGAGTTAGATTGATAATAATAACAATAATAAGTATAGTAATTGTCGTTCTATCGATCATATAAGCATAATATGGCTAATGATATGAGTTAGATTGATAATAATGAGAGTAACAAGTATAGTAATTGGCGTTCCATCGATCATATAAGCATAATATGGCTAATAATATGAGTTAGATTGATAAAAGTAAGAGTAATATGTATAGTAATTGCCATTCTATCGATCATATAAGCATAATATGGCTAATAATATGAGTTAGATTGATAATAATGAGAGAAACAGGTTTAGAAATTGTCGTTCAATCGATCATATAAGCATAATATGGCTAATAATATGAGTTAGATTGATAATAATAAGAGTAACAAGTATAGTAATTGTCGTTCTATCGATAATATAAGCATAATATGGCTAATAACATGAGTTAGATTGATAATAATAAGAGTAATAAGTATAGTAATTGTCGTTCTATCGATCCTATAAGCATAATATGGCTAATAATATGAGTTAAATTGATAATAATAAGAGTAACCAGTATAGTAATTGTCGTTCAATCGATCATATAAGCATAATATGGCTAATAATATGAGTTAGATTGGTAATAATAAGAGTAACAAGTAGAGTAATTGTCGTTCTATCGATCATATAAGCATAATATGGCTAATAATATGAGTTAGATTGATAATAATAAGAGTAATAAGTATGGTAATTGTCGTTCTATCGATCCTATAAGCATAATATGGCTAATAATATGAGTTAAATTGATAATAATAAGAGTAACAAGTATAGTAATTGTCGTTCTATCGATAATATAAGCATAATATGGCTAATAATATGAGCTAGATTGGTGATAATAAGAGTAATAAGTATAGTAATTGTCGTTCAATCGATCATATAAGCATAATATGGTTAATAATATGAGTTAGATTGATAATAATAAGAGTAATGAGTATAGTAATTGTCGTGCTATCGATCATATCCACATAATATGGCCAATAATATGAGTTAGATTGATAATAATAACAGTAACAAGTATAGTAATTGTCGTTCTATCGATAATATAAGCATAATATGGCTAATAATATGAGTTAGATTGATAATAATAAGAGTAACAAGTATAGTAATTGTCGTTCAATCGATCATATAAGCATAATATCGCTAATAATATGAGTTAGATTGATAATAATATGAGTAACAAGTATAGTAATTGTCGTTCTATCGATAATATAAGCATAATATGGCTAATAACATGAGTTAGATTGATAATAATAAGAGTAATAAGTATAGTAATTGTCGTTCTATCGATCATATAAGCATAATATCGCTAATAATATGAGTTAGATTGATAATAATAAGAGTAATAAGTATGGTAATTGTCGTTCTATCGATCCTATAAGCATAATATGGCTAATAATATGAGTTAAATTGATAATAATAAGAGTAACCAGTATAGTAATTGTCGTTCAATCGATCATATAAGCATAATATGGCTAATAATATGAGTTAGATTGGTAATAATAAGAGTAACAAGTAGAGTAATTGTCGTTCAATCGATCATATAAGCATAATATGGCTAATAATATGAGTTAGTTTGATAATAATAAGAGTAATAAGTATTGTAATTGTCGTTCTATCGATCATATAAGCATAATATGGCTAATAATATGAGTTAGATTGATAATAATAAGAGTAACAAGTATAGTAATTGTCGTTCTATCGATAATATAAGCATAATATGGCTAATAATATGAGTTAGATTGGTGATAATAAGAGTAATAAGTATAGTAATTGTCGTTCTATCGATCATATAAGCATAATATGGCTAATAATATGAGTTAGATTGATAATAATGAGAGTAACAAGTATAGAAATTGTCGTTCAATCTATCATATAAGCATAGTATGGCTAATAATATGAGTTAGATTGATAATAATAAGAGTAACAAGTATAGTAGTTGTCGTTCTATCGATAATATAAGCATAATATGGTTAATAATATGAGTTAGATTGGTAATAATAAGAGTAATAAGTGCAGTAATCTTCGTTCAATCGATCATATAATCATAATATGGCTAATAATATGAGTTAGATTGATAATAAGAAGAGTAACAAGTATAGTAATTGTCGTTCAATCGATCATATAAGCATAATATGGCTAATAATATGAGTTAGATTGGTAATAATAAGAGTAACAAGTAGAGTAATTGTCGTTCAATCGATCATATAAGCATAATATGGCTAATAATATGAGTTAGTTTGATAATAATAAGAGTAATAAGTATTGTAATTGTCGTTCTATCGATCATATAAGCATAATATGGCTAATAATATGAGTTAGATTGATAATAATAAGAGTAACAAGTATAGTAATTGTCGTTCTATCGATAATATAAGCATAATATGGCTAATAATATGAGTTAGATTGGTGATAATAAGAGTAATAAGTATAGTAATTGTCGTTCTATCGATCATATAAGCATAATATGGCTAATAATATGAGTTAGATTGATAATAATGAGAGTAACAAGTATAGAAATTGTCGTTCAATCTATCATATAAGCATAGTATGGCTAATAATATGAGTTAGATTGATAATAATAAGAGTAACAAGTATAGTAGTTGTCGTTCTATCGATAATATAAGCATAATATGGTTAATAATATGAGTTAGATTGGTAATAATAAGAGTAATAAGTGCAGTAATCTTCGTTCAATCGATCATATAATCATAATATGGCTAATAATATGTGTTAGATTGATAATAAGAAGAGTAACAAGAATAGTAATTGTCGTCCAATCGATCATATGAGCATAATATGGCTAATAATATGAGTTAGATTGATAATAATAAGAGTAATAAGTATAGTAATTGTCGTCCTATCGATCATATCCACATAATATGGCCAATAATATTAGTTAGATTGATAATAATAAGGGTAATAAGTATAGTAATTGTCGTTCTATCGATCATATAAGCATAATATGGCTAATAATATGAGTTAGATTGATAATAACAAGAGTAATATGTATAGTAATTGTCGTTCTATCGATCATATAAGCATAATATGGCTAATAATATGAGTTAGATTGATAATAGTAAGAGCAACAAGTATAGTAATTGTCGTTCAATCGATCATATAAGCATAATATGGCTAATAATATGAGTTAGATTGATAATAATAAGAGTAATAAGTATAGTAATTGTCGTCCTATCGATCATATCCACATAATGTGGCCAATAATATGAGATAGATTGATAATAATAAGAGTAATAAGTAGAGTAATTGTCGTTCTATCGATAATATAAGCATATAATGGCTAATAATATGAGTTAGATTGATAGTAATAAGAGTAACAAGTATAGTAATTGTCGTTCAATCGATCATATAAGCATAATATGGCTAATAATATGAGTTAGATTGATAAAAGTAAGAGTAATATGTATAGTAATTGCTATTCTATCGATCATATAAGCATAATATGGCTAATAATATGAGTTAGATTGATAATAATGAGAGTAACTGGTTTAGAAATTGTCGTTCAGTCGATCATATAAGCATAATATGGCTAATAATATGAGTTAGATTGATAATAATAAGAGTAATAAGTATAGTAATTGTCGTTCTATCGATCATATAAGCATAATATGGCTAATAATATGAGTTAGATAAATAATAATAAGAGTAACAAGTATAGTAATTGTCGTTCTATTGATAATATAAGCATAATATGGCTAATAATATGAGTTAGATTGATAATAATAGAAGTAATAAGTATAGTAATTGTCGTTCTATCGATCATATAAGCATAATATGGCTAATAATATGAGTTAGATTGATAATAATGAGAGCAACAAGTATAGAAATTGTCGTTCAATCGATCATATAAGCATAATATGGCTAATAATATGAGTTAGATTGATAATAGTAAGAGGAATAAGTATAGTAATTGTCATTCTATCGATCATATAAGCATAATATGGCTAATAATATGAGTTAGATTGATAATAATAACAGTAATAAGAATAGTAATTGTCATTCTATCGATCATATTAGCATAATATGGCTAATAATATGAGTTAGATTGATAATAATAACAATAATAAGTATAGTAATTGTCGTTCTATCGATCATATAAGCATAATATGGCTAATGATATGAGTTAGATTGATAATAATGAGAGTAACAAGTATAGTAATTGGCGTTCCATCGATCATATAAGCATAATATGGCTAATAATATGAGTTAGATTGATAAAAGTAAGAGTAATATGTATAGTAATTGCCATTCTATCGATCATATAAGCATAATATGGCTAATAATATGAGTTAGATTGATAATAATGAGAGAAACAGGTTTAGAAATTGTCGTTCAACCGATCATATAAGCATAATATGGCTAATAATATGAGTTAGATTGATAATAATAAGAGTAACAAGTATAGTAATTGTCGTTCTATCGATAATATAAGCATAATATGGCTAATAACATGAGTTAGATTGATAATAATAAGAGTAATAAGTATAGTAATTGTCGTTCTATCGATCCTATAAGCATAATATGGCTAATAATATGAGTTAAATTGATAATAATAAGAGTAACCAGTATAGTAATTGTCGTTCAATCGATCATATAAGCATAATATGGCTAATAATATGAGTTAGATTGGTAATAATAAGAGTAACAAGTAGAGTAATTGTCGTTCTATCGATCATATAAGCATAATATGGCTAATAATATGAGTTAGATTGATAATAATAAGAGTAATAAGTATGGTAATTGTCGTTCTATCGATCCTATAAGCATAATATGGCTAATAATATGAGTTAAATTGATAATAATAAGAGTAACAAGTATAGTAATTGTCGTTCTATCGATAATATAAGCATAATATGGCTAATAATATGAGCTAGATTGGTGATAATAAGAGTAATAAGTATAGTAATTGTCGTTCAATCGATCATATAAGCATAATATGGTTAATAATATGAGTTAGATTGATAATAATAAGAGTAATGAGTATAGTAATTGTCGTCCTATCGATCATATCCACATAATATGGCCAATAATATGAGTTAGATTGATAATAATAACAGTAACAAGTATAGTAATTGTCGTTCTATCGATAATATAAGCATAATATGGCTAATAATATGAGTTAGATTGATAATAATAAGAGTAACAAGTATAGTAATTGTCGTTCAATCGATCATATAAGCATAATATCGCTAATAATATGAGTTAGATTGATAATAATATGAGTAACAAGTATAGTAATTGTCGTTCTATCGATAATATAAGCATAATATGGCTAATAACATGAGTTAGATTGATAATAATAAGAGTAATAAGTATAGTAATTGTCGTTCTATCGATCATATAAGCATAATATCGCTAATAATATGAGTTAGATTGATAATAATAAGAGTAATAAGTATGGTAATTGTCGTTCTATCGATCCTATAAGCATAATATGGCTAATAATATGAGTTAAATTGATAATAATAAGAGTAACCAGTATAGTAATTGTCGTTCAATCGATCATATAAGCATAATATGGCTAATAATATGAGTTAGATTGGTAATAATAAGAGTAACAAGTAGAGTAATTGTCGTTCAATCGATCATATAAGCATAATATGGCTAATAATATGAGTTAGTTTGATAATAATAAGAGTAATAAGTATTGTAATTGTCGTTCTATCGATCATATAAGCATAATATGGCTAATAATATGAGTTAGATTGATAATAATAAGAGTAACAAGTATAGTAATTGTCGTTCTATCGATAATATAAGCATAATATGGCTAATAATATGAGTTAGATTGGTGATAATAAGAGTAATAAGTATAGTAATTGTCGTTCTATCGATCATATAAGCATAATATGGCTAATAATATGAGTTAGATTGATAATAATGAGAGTAACAAGTATAGAAATTGTCGTTCAATCTATCATATAAGCATAGTATGGCTAATAATATGAGTTAGATTGATAATAAGAAGAGTAACAAGTATAGTAATTGTCGTTCAATCGATCATATAAGCATAATATGGCTAATAATATGAGTTAGATTGGTAATAATAAGAGTAACAAGTAGAGTAATTGTCGTTCAATCGATCATATAAGCATAATCTGGCTAATAATATGAGTTAGTTTGATAATAATAAGAGTAATAAGTATTGTAATTGTCGTTCTATCGATCATATAAGCATAATATGGCTAATAATATGAGTTAGATTGATAATAATAAGAGTAACAAGTATAGTAATTGTCGTTCTATCGATAATATAAGCATAATATGGCTAATAATATGAGTTAGATTGGTGATAATAAGAGTAATAAGTATAGTAATTGTCGTTCTATCGATCATATAAGCATAATATGGCTAATAATATGAGTTAGATTGATAATAATGAGAGTAACAAGTATAGAAATTGTCGTTCAATCTATCATATAAGCATAGTATGGCTAATAATATGAGTTAGATTGATAATAATAAGAGTAACAAGTATAGTAGTTGTCGTTCTATCGATAATATAAGCATAATATGGTTAATAATATGAGTTAGATTGGTAATAATAAGAGTAATAAGTGCAGTAATCTTCGTTCAATCGATCATATAATCATAATATGGCTAATAATATGTGTTAGATTGATAATAAGAAGAGTAACAAGAATAGTAATTGTCGTCCAATCGATCATATGAGCATAATATGGCTAATAATATGAGTTAGATTGATAATAATAAGAGTAATAAGTATAGTAATTGTCGTCCTATCGATCATATCCACATAATATGGCCAATAATATTAGTTAGATTGATAATAATAAGGGTAATAAGTATAGTAATTGTCGTTCTATCGATCATATAAGCATAATATGGCTAATAATATGAGTTAGATTGATAATAACAAGAGTAATATGTATAGTAATTGTCGTTCTATCGATCATATAAGCATAATATGGCTAATAATATGAGTTAGATTGATAATAGTAAGAGCAACAAGTATAGTAATTGTCGTTCAATCGATCATATAAGCATAATATGGCTAATAATATGAGTTAGATTGATAATAATAAGAGTAATAAGTATAGTAATTGTCGTCCTATCGATCATATCCACATAATGTGGCCAATAATATGAGATAGATTGATAATAATAAGAGTAATAAGTAGAGTAATTGTCGTTCTATCGATAATATAAGCATATAATGGCTAATAATATGAGTTAGATTGATAGTAATAAGAGTAACAAGTATAGTAATTGTCGTTCAATCGATCATATAAGCATAATATGGCTAATAATATGAGTTAGATTGATAAAAGTAAGAGTAATATGTATAGTAATTGCTATTCTATCGATCATATAAGCATAATATGGCTAATAATATGAGTTAGATTGATAATAATGAGAGTAACTGGTTTAGAAATTGTCGTTCAGTCGATCATATAAGCATAATATGGCTAATAATATGAGTTAGATTGATAATAATAAGAGTAATAAGTATAGTAATTGTCGTTCTATCGATCATATAAGCATAATATGGCTAATAATATGAGTTAGATAAATAATAATAAGAGTAACAAGTATAGTAATTGTCGTTCTATTGATAATATAAGCATAATATGGCTAATAATATGAGTTAGATTGATAATAATAGAAGTAATAAGTATAGTAATTGTCGTTCTATCGATCATATAAGCATAATATGGCTAATAATATGAGTTAGATTGATAATAATGAGAGCAACAAGTATAGAAATTGTCGTTCAATCGATCATATAAGCATAATATGGCTAATAATATGAGTTAGATTGATAATAGTAAGAGGAATAAGTATAGTAATTGTCATTCTATCGATCATATAAGCATAATCCGGCTAATAATATGAGTTAGATTGATAATAATAACAGTAATAAGTATAGTAATTGTCGTTCAATCGATCATATAAGCATAATATGGCTAATAATATGAGTTAGTTTGATAATAATAAGAGTAATAAGTATAGTAATTGTCGTTCTATCGATCATATAAGCATAATATGGCTAATAATATGAGTTAGATTGATAATAATAAGAGTAACAAGTATAGTAGTTGTCGTTCTATCGATAATATAAGCATAATATGGCTAATAATATGAGTTAGATTGGTGATAATAAGAGTAATAAGTATAGTAATTGTCGCTCTATCGATCATATAAGCATAATATGGCTAATAATATGAGTTAGATTGATAATAATGAGAGTAAGAAGTATAGTAATTGTCGTTCAATCGATCATATAAGCATAATATGGCTAAAAATATGAGTTAGATTGATAATAGTAAGAGGAATAAGTATAGTAATTGTCATTCCATCGATCATATAAGCATAATCCGGCTAATAATATGAGTTAGATTGATAATAATAACAGAAATAAGTATAGTAATTGTCGTTCAATCGATCATATAAGCATAATATGGCTAATAATATGAGTTAGATTGATAATAATAAGAGTAATAAGTATAGTAAATGTCGTTCTATCGATCATATAAGCATAATATGGCTAATAATATGAGTTAGATAAATAATAATAAGAGTAACAAGTATAGTAATTGTCGTTCTATTGATAATATAAGCATAATATGGCTAATAATATGAGTTAGATTGATAATAATAGGAGTAATAAGTATAGTAATTGTCGTTCTATCGATCATATAAGCATAATATGGCTAATAATATGAGTTAGATTGATAACAATGAGAGTAACAAGTATAGAAATTGTCGTTCAATCGATCATATAAGCATAATATGGCTAATAATATGAGTTAGATTGATAATAATAAGAGTAACAAGTATAGTAATTGTCGTTCTATCGATAATATAAGCATATAATGGCTAATAATATGAGTTAGATTGGTGATAATAAGAGTAATAAGTAAAGTGATTGTCGTTCTATCGATCATATAAGCATAATATGGCTAATAATATGAGTTAGATTGAGAATAATAAGAGTAACAAGTATAGAAATTGTCGTTCAATCGATCATATAAGCATAATATGGTTAATAATATGAGTTAGATTGATAATAATAAGAGTAACAAGTATAGTAATTGTCGTTCTATCGATAATATAAGCATAATATGGCTAATAATATAAGTTAGATTGATAATAATGAGAGTAACAGGTTTAGAAATTGTCGTTCAATCGATCACATAAGCATAATATGGCTAATAATATGAGTTAGATTGATAATAATAAGAGTAATAAGTATAGTAATTGTCGTTCTATCGATCATATAAGCATAATATGGCTAATAATATGAGTTAGATTGATAATAATGAGAGTAACAAGTATAGAAATTGTCGTACAATCGATCATATAAGCATAATATGGCTAATAATATGAGTTAGATTGATAATAATAAGAGTAACAAGTATAGTAATTTACGTTCTATCGATAATATAAGCATAATATGGCTAATAATATGAGTTAGATTGGTGATAATAAGAGTAATAAGTATAGTAATTGTCGTTCTATCGTTCATATAAGCATAATATGGCTAATAATATTAGTTAGATTGATAATAATAAGGGTAATAATTATAGTAATTGTCGTTCTATCGATCATATAAGCATAATATGGCTAATAATATGAGTTAGATTGATAATAATGAGAGTAACAAGTATAGAAATTGTCGTTCAATCTATCATATAAGCATAGTATGGCTAATAATATGAGTTAGATTGATAATAATAAGAGTAACAAGTATAGTAATTGTCGTTCTATCGATAATATAAGCATAATATGGCTAATTATATGAGTTAGATTGATAATAATAAGAGTAACAAGTATAGTAATTGTCGTTCAATCGATAATATAAGCATAATATGGCTAATAACATGAGTTAGATTGATAATAATAAGAGTAATAAGTATAGTAGTTGTCGTTCTATCGATCATATAAGCATAATATGGCTAATAATATGAGTTAGATTGATAACAATGAGAGTAACAAGTATAGAAATTGTCGTTCAATCGATCATATAAGCATAATATGGCTAATAATATGAGTTAGATTGATAATAATAAGAGTAACAAGTATAGTAATTGTCGTTCTATCGATAATATAAGCATATAATGGCTAATAATATGAGTTAGATTGGTGATAATAAGAGTAATAAGTAAAGTGATTGTCGTTCTATCGATCATATAAGCATAATATGGCTAATAATATGAGTTAGATTGAGAATAATAAGAGTAACAAGTATAGAAATTGTCGTTCAATCGATCATATAAGCATAATATGGTTAATAATATGAGTTAGATTGATAATAATAAGAGTAACAAGTATAGTAATTGTCGTTCTATCGATAATATAAGCATAATATGGCTAATAATATAAGTTAGATTGATAATAATGAGAGTAACAGGTTTAGAAATTGTCGTTCAATCGATCACATAAGCATAATATGGCTAATAATATGAGTTAGATTGATAATAATAAGAGTAATAAGTATAGTAATTGTCGTTCTATCGATCATATAAGCATAATATGGCTAATAATATGAGTTAGATTGATAATAATGAGAGTAACAAGTATAGAAATTGTCGTACAATCGATCATATAAGCATAATATGGCTAATAATATGAGTTAGATTGATAATAATAAGAGTAACAAGTATAGTAATTTACGTTCTATCGATAATATAAGCATAATATGGCTAATAATATGAGTTAGATTGGTGATAATAAGAGTAATAAGTATAGTAATTGTCGTTCTATCGTTCATATAAGCATAATATGGCTAATAATATTAGTTAGATTGATAATAATAAGGGTAATAATTATAGTAATTGTCGTTCTATCGATCATATAAGCATAATATGGCTAATAATATGAGTTAGATTGATAATAATGAGAGTAACAAGTATAGAAATTGTCGTTCAATCTATCATATAAGCATAGTATGGCTAATAATATGAGTTAGATTGATAATAATAAGAGTAACAAGTATAGTAATTGTCGTTCTATCGATAATATAAGCATAATATGGCTAATAATATGAGTTAGATTGATAATAATAAGAGTAACAAGTATAGTAATTGTCGTTCAATCGATAATATAAGCATAATATGGCTAATAACATGAGTTAGATTGATAATAATAAGAGTAATAAGTATAGTAGTTGTCGTTCTATCGATCATATAAGCATAATATGGCTAATAATATGAGTTAGATTGATAATAATAAGAGTAATAAGTATGGTAATTGTCGTTCTATCGATCCTATAAGCATAATATGGCTAATAATATGAGTTAAATTGATAATAATAAGAGTAACCAGTATAGTAATTGTCGTTCAATCGATCATATAAGCATAATATGGCTAATAATATGAGTTAGATTGGTAATAATAAGAGTAACAAGTAGAGTAATTGTCGTTCTATCGATCATATAAGCATAATATGGCTAATAATATGAGTTAGATTGATAATAATGAGAGTAACAAGTATAGAAATTGTCGTTCAATCTATCATATAAGCATAGTATGGCTAATAATATGAGTTAGATTGATAATAATAAGAGTAACAAGTATAGTAATTGTCGTTCTATCGATAATATAAGCATAATATGGTTAATAATATGAGTTAGATTGGTAATAATAAGAGTAATAAGTGCAGTAATCTTCGTTCAATCGATCATATAATCATAATATGGCTAATAATATGAGTTAGATTGATAATAAGAAGAGTAACAAGTATAGTAATTGTCGTCCAATCGATCATATAAGCATAATATGGCTAATAATATGAGTTAGAATGATAATAATAAGAGTAATAAGTATAGTAATTGTCGTCCTATCGATCATATCCACATAATATGGCCAATAATATTAGTTAGATTGATAATAATAAGGGTAATGAGTATAGTAATTGTCGTTCTATCGATCATATAAGCATAATATGGCTAATAATATGAGTTACATTGATAATAATAAGAGTAATATGTATAGTAATTGTCGTTCTATCGATCATATAAGCATAATATGGCTAATAATATGAGTTAGATTGATAATAATAAGAGTAACAAGTATAGTAATTGTCGTTCAATCGATCATATAAGCATAATATGGCTAATAATATGAGTTAGATTGATAATAATAAGAGTAATAAGTATAGTAATTGTCGTCCTATCGATCATATCCACATAATGTGGCCAATAATATGAGATAGATTGATAATAATAAGAGTAATAAGTAGAGTAATTGTCGTTCTATCGATAATATAAGCATATAATGGCTAATAATATGAGTTAGATTGATAATAATAAGAGTAACAAGTATAGTAATTGTCGTTCAATCGATCATATAAGCATAATATGGCTAATAATATGAGTTAGATTGATAGAAGTAAGAGTAATATGTATAGTAATTGCTATTCTATCGATCATATAAGCATAATATGGCTAATAATATGAGTTAGATTGATAATAATGAGAGTAACTGGTTTAGAAATTGTCGTTCAGTCGATCATATAAGCATAATATGGCTAATAATATGAGTTAGATTGATAATAATAAGAGTAATAAGTATAGTAATTGTCGTTCTATCGATCATATAAGCATAATATGGCTAATAATATGAGTTAGATAAATAATAATAAGAGTAACAAGTATAGTAATTGTCGTTCTATTGATAATATAAGCATAATATGGCTAATAATATGAGTTAGATTGATAATAATAGGAGTAATAAGTATAGTAATTGTCGTTCTATCGATCATATAAGCATAATATGGCTAATAATATGAGTTAGATTGATAATAATGAGAGTAACAAGTATAGAAACTGTCGTTCAATCGATCATATAAGCATAATATGGCTAATAATATGAGTTAGATTGATAATAGTAAGAGGAATAAGTATAGTAATTGTCATTCTATCGATCATATAAGCATAATCCGGCTAATAATATGAGTTAGATTGATAATAATAACAGTAATAAGTATAGTAATTGTCGTTCAATCGATCATATAAGCATAATATGGCTAATAATATGAGTTAGTTTGATAATAATAAGAGTAATAAGTATAGTAATTGTCGTTCTATCGATCATATAAGCATAATATGGCTAATAATATGAGTTAGATTGATAATAATAAGAGTAACAAGTATAGTAATTGTCGTTCTATCGATAATATAAGCATAATATGGCTAATAATATGAGTTAGATTGGTGATAATAAGAGTAATAAGTATAGTAATTGTCGTTCTATCGATCATATAAGCATAGTATGGCTAATAATATGAGTTAGATTGATAATAATAAGAGTAACAAGTATAGTAATTGTCGTTCTATCGATAATATAAGCATAATATGGTTAATAATATGAGTTAGATTGGTAATAATAAGAGTAATAAGTGCAGTAATCTTCGTTCAATCGATCATATAATCATAATATGTCTAATAATATGAGTTAGATTGATAATAAGAAGAGTAACAAGTATAGTAATTGTCGTCCAATCGATCATATAAGCATAATATGGCTAATAATATGAGTTAGATTGATAATAATAAGAGTAATAAGTATAGTAATTGTCGTCCTATCGATAATATCCACATAATATGGCCAATAATATTAGTTAGATTGATAATAATAAGGGTAATAAGTATAGTAATTGCCGTTCTATCTATAATATAAGCATATAATGGCTAATAATATGAGTTAGATTGGTGATAATAAGAGTAATAAGTATAGTAATTGTCGTTCTATCGATCATATAAGCATAATATGGCTAATAATATGAGTTAGATTGAGAATAATAAGAGTAACAAGTATAGAAATTGTCGTTCAATCGATCATATAAGCATAATATGGTTAATAATATGAGTTAGATTGATAATAATAAGAGTAATGAGTATAGTAATTGTCGTCCTATCGATCATATCCACATAATATGGCCAATAATATGAGTTAGATTGATAATAATAAGAGTAACAAGTATAGTAATTGTCGTTCTATCGATAATATAAGCATAATATGGCTAATAATATAAGTTAGATTGATAATAATAAGAGTAACAAGTATATTAATTGTCGTTCTATCGATCATATAAGCATAATATGGCTAATATTATGAGTCAGATTGATAATAATAAGAGTAATAAGTATAGTAATTGTCGTTCTATCGATCCTATAAGCATAATATGGCTAATAATATGAGTTAAATTGATAATAATAAGAGTAACCAGTATAGTAATTGTCGTTCTATCGATAATATAAGCATAATATGGCTAATAATATGAGTTAGATTGGTGATAATAAGAGTAATAAGTATAGTAATTGTCGTTCTATCGATCATATAAGCGTAATATGGCTAATAATATGAGTTAGATTGATAATAATAACAGTAATAAGTATAGTATTTGTCGTTCAATCGATCATATAAGCATAATATGGCTAATAATATGAGTTAGTTTGATAATAATAAGAGTAATAAGTATAGTAATTGTCGTTCTATCGATCATATAAGCATAATATGGCTAATAATATGAGTTAGATTAATAATAATAAGAGTAACAGGTTTAGAAATTGTCGTTCAATCGATCATATAAGCATAATATGGCTAATAATATGAGTTAGATTGATAATAATAAGAGTAATAAGTATAGTAATTGTCGTTCTATCGATCATATAAGCATAATATGGCTAATAATATGAGTTACATTGATAATAATAAGAGTAATATGTATAGTAATAGTCGTTCTATCGATCATATAAGCATAATATGGCTAATAATATGAGTTAGATTGATAATAATAAGAGTAACAAGTATAGTAATTGTCGTTCAATCGATCATATAAGCATAATATGGCTAATAATATGAGTTAGATTGATAATAATAAGAGTAATAAGTATAGTAATTGTCGTCCTATCGATCATATCCACATAATGTGGCCAATAATATGAGATAGATTGATAATAATAAGAGTAATAAGTAGAGTAATTGTCGTTCTATCGATAATATAAGCATATAATGGCTAATAATATGTGTTAGATTGATAATAATAAGAGTAACAAGTATAGTAATTGTCGTTCAATCGATCATATAAGCATAATATGGCTAATAATATGAGTTAGATTGATAAAAGTAAGAGTAATATGTATAGTAATTGCTATTCTATCGATCATATAAGCATAATATGGCTAATAATATGAGTTAGATTGATAATAATAAGAGTAATGAGTACAGTGATTGTCGTCCTATCGATCATATCCACATAATATGGCCAATAATATAAGTTAGATTGAAATAATAACAGTAATAAGTATAGTAATTGTCGTTCTATCGATCATATAAGCATAATATGGCTAATAATATGAATTAGATTGATAATAATAAGAGTAATGAGTATAGTAATTGTCGTCCTATCGATCATATCCACATAATATGGCCAATAATATGAGTTAGATTGATAATAATAAGAGTAACAAGTATAGGAATTGTCGCTCAATCGATCATATAAGCATTATATGGCTAATAATATGAGTTAGATTGATAATAATAAGAGTAACAAGTATAGTAATTGTCGTTCTATCGATAATTTAAGCATAATATGGCTAATAATATGAGTTAGATTGGTAATAATAAGAGTAACAAGTATAGTAATTGTCGTTCTAGCGATAATACAAGCATAATATGGTTAATAATATGAGTTAGATTGATAATAATAAGAGTAATATGTATAGTAATTGTCGTTCTATCGATCATATAAGCATAACATGGCTAATAATATGTCTTAGATTTCCCGTAACTTTTCGGGTCGAATCTGTTGACTGGTAATGCAACGGTTTCTTTATAATATGCACATATGCACTTCCCGGGATTAAGATAACCCTAACCGCGGTGATCTGTAAACACACGGACAAAGGGGGAAATTTGGCCGGAAAGGCAAAGCCGAAGGGAATTCGGGGAAAAACGAAAATGAACACTCTTAATCTGATTATCGCAGGTCGCGAGATACGGTTGAACTGCCGCCTATTGTCAAGAGACAATAGGACCTCGCTTCCCCGCACCCCCCAGGCGACGAGCTACTCGGTCCACCCGTGATACCTGAGGAGCACGGGGAAGGGGGCGACAACAGTCCAACGGTACCGCTCGTCTGTTTATTTTCGAATTTGAGAACTATATAATTCGTCTCGAACATGCCGCCCGCCTCGTCGCTGGCGACGAAATACGAAGTCGGTTCGGCGATCCGCTCGGTGGTGGTGGAAGATTGCCGATCAGATCGTCGCGTGCCGCCCGCCGTGAAGGAATAGCTCTAACACGGGACATCGAGTGGTAGCGGCACCAGCTTTGTAAGAGCCCTCGTTGCTTCTTTGTTTCCCATACGAACTTCCGCCACGCGTACCAAGCCATCCGGACCTGTGTGTACCTTGGTCACGCGTCCCATCGGCCATTTCGTTGGTGGGGTGAGCTCGTTTTTCACGAGCACGAACGCGCCTTCTTCGAGGTTAGGACGCTGTGTCCGCCATTTTGAACGCTGATGGAGTTGCGCAATATACTCCTTGCTCCACCTAAACCAAAATAAATCGCGAATACGCGTTATTAAGTGCCACCGAGAAATTGCTGAGGTATGAGGGGAAGGATCTCCGGGTTCGGGAACCGCGCACAGTGACTCTCCGATTACTAAGTGTGCGGGAGTGAGTGCCTCGAAGTCGGACGGGTCATCGGACAGTGGACATAGAGGACGTGAGTTGAGACAGGCTTCAATGCGACACATCAGCGTGGACAACTCTTCGAACGTCAGGATGTGTTCGCCGATGGAACGTCGCAGGTGAGTCTTTGCTGATTTTACCGCTGCCTCCCATAAACCCCCGAAGTGAGGAGCGTACGGGGGAATAAATTTCCACTCCGTCCCGTCGTTGGCCAGTTGTTCGGCTGTGTCCTTGTAGAACGCTGCGGCTGCTCGAAAACGTCTCCCGAGCTCCTGGTTCGATCCTCGGAACGTCGTGGCGTTGTCACTCAAAAGTTGCACGCAGCGACCACGACGAGCCACAAAGCGTTGAAACGCCGCGATGAAGGCGGAGGTTGTCAAATCGGAGACAACTTCTAAATGAACCGCCTTAGTGACCAGGCAGACGAAGACGGCTAGATATCCCTTCGTTGTCCTTTGTCCTCTCCCTTTGGCAAGACGAAGCATAATCGGCCCTGCGTAGTCGATGCCACTTCGTGCAAATGCTCTCGCCGGGCGGAGTCTGCACGGAGGAATATCTCCCATCCGTTGTTGACCAGTGGTACCTCGCTGTCGAATGCACCGGAGGCAATGTCGGAGGATTTTTTTAATCAAGCTCCTTCCCCTGGGTATCCAATACTCCTGCATGAGAGTGCAACGAGTTAAATCCAGTCCTCCATGGAGCGTTCTTTCGTGCGCAGCTCGAATTATGAGAGTGGCCAACGGCGATCGTTTGTGAATGATGATGGGGTGACGCTGATCTCTGGATAACGGGGCGTTTGAAAGCCGGCCACCCACGCGCAAGACTCCTGCTTCGTCTAAAAACGGATTTAAAGCGTAAAGTGACGAAGAAGTCAAAGGCGGTTTACCTGATTTCAGGCGCTTAATCTCCTCCACAAAAGTGTCAGCTTGGCTCAAGCGACACAGTAGAAGACGAGCCTCTTCGAGCTCCTGCGCTGACAAGAAACCACCTCGACGAGAGGAAGAAGATCGACAGTTGTGGATATATCGTCGGAGGTATGCGGTGACCCTGACTAGGCGTGAGAAAGATGACCATCGCTCCAGTAGCTCGTTGGGCTCCATCCGAGTCACGGAGAGGTGCAGCATAATGGATCGTTGTTCCGGCACGTCTCCAGGTATCGTTACTGACGACTTTTCCCAATGTTCAGGACGATTCCTCAAAAACGTGGGTCCGTACCACCATAATTGATTTCCCTCTAATTCGTTGTAGGACAGGCCTCTGGTCGCCAAATCTGCGGGATTGTTAGAAGTCCGCACATGCCTCCACTGCACCTCTGGGAGAAGACCATGGATCTCCGCGACTCGGTGGGCCACGAAGGGCTTCCACCGCGAAGCATGTCCTTGGAGCCACGCTAGAACGACAGCCGCATCTGTCCAAGCATACAGCCGAACAGAGCGGGGTTGAAGACAGTTCCGAACGGCAGTGACGAGTCGCGCTAAGAGTTGTGCCCCGCAAAGCTCGAGCCGAGGCACACTCTGCTGTTTCGTAGGTGCGACCTTCGTCTTACAGACCAGAAGATGTACGTCAGCGGCCGTATGCGAATGCGGAACTCGCAGGTAAATAGCGGCTGCGTACGCTCGTTCAGAAGCATCACAAAACGCGTGGAGCTCCAAGGCATCCTCGGATACTGAGCCCGTCCAGCGAGGGATTTTCAAGACCTCCAAACGCTCCAAATCACGTCGAAAGTTAGCCCAGTTCTTGTCGATGGTCTTCGTTAACGGTTCGTCCCAGTCCAGAGCAGCAAGCCAGAGATCCTGGATCAGCACCTTGGCCCGAATCAAAACTGGAGCGAACCATCCCATGGGATCGAATAGACGGGCCGTTTCGGAGACGACCTCGCGCTTAGTCCACGATGTCTTAGAGGTTTCCTCAACTGGTCGGTAGCTTCGCAACGTGAGTAAGTCGGCCTTGGGATCCCATCGAAGTCCTAAAGCCCCTACAGTGTCATTGACCTGCAACAATTTCTCTGTAGAGAGATTGCCAAACATCGCAGTGTCGAAATTGACCGCCCACTTATCCAGGGGGAAACCGCCCGCCGTGAGAAGCTCCACCAGCTGGTGTCGGACTTCCTCTGCTTCTTGGACGTTATCCGCTCCAGCCAGGATATCGTCGACGTATGAGTGATGTCGCAACGCTTCCGCTCCTCGTGGGAAACGTTCGCCCTCATCATCGGCGAGCTGCTGGAGAACCCGAAGAGCCAGAAAGGGTGCGGGGGTGGTTCCGTACGTGACCGTTGTAAGACGGAAGTCCCGCACTTCCTCGGTGGGTGATGGTCTCCATACAATGCGTTGCCAATCACGATCTTCGGGGTGTACTCGTATCTGACGGAACATTTTAACAATATCCGCAGAAAAAGCACATCGGAAAAGTCTCCAGCGTGTGAGGACCATCCATAACTCACTCTGCAGTTTGGGACCTGGCAACAAAACCGAATTAAGCGATGACCTACCCGTGGAAACACACGATGCATTGAAAACGACGCGAATCTTCGCATCGTCGCCATCTCCTTTCCATACGCCGTGGTGAGGTAAATAACTGCAGCGTGGCGATATCCTGGATGGGTCGGTGACCGGTTCCATGTGGCCCAATTTTAGGTACTCGTCGAGGAATGCAGCGTACCTCTCCCGGAGACGCGGGTCACGTTCTCGGCGCCGTTCCGATGCTAGCAGCATCCGGGTGGCTGTTACTCGTGTCACCCCTACATCTTCGATCGGTTGAGAGAAGAATGGCAAACGTACCACATAACGTCCCGTACCGTCCCTCGAGTGAGTGTTCGAAAAATGTTCCTCGCACTGGATCTCGGAGGGGTGCAAGGGCGCTGTCGTCGGAACGTTTTCGATCTCCCAGAAGCGCTGCAGCGAGGTATGTAGATCGTCATCTCGACGGACGTGCAGGATCCTCGATTGATCTGATCTGGTCGTTGTAGACGAGGCTTGGACTGGTCCCAGCGGAGCCCAGCCAAAAGGAGTCCGCACTAGCGGAGGAACACCTGGTGGACCCACGCGATTCTCCAGAAACAGGAATCCGCACACGTCAGCGCCCAGGAGAGCATCGACTCGAGATGGTACCCTGAAGTTCTCGTCAGCCAATGGGAATCCCTTGAGGTAGTCCCAACATGCAGAGTCCAGGGGCAGCGACGGTGTGTGGGAGGTCACTTTCCTGGTGACGAGAGCTTCCATCCGAATTTGGAATGCCGGATCCTTGTCGGAGGTAAGCCACACTTGCACTTCGTGATGAATCTCCCCCAGAGGCTGTTCGTCCAATCCCCTCAGAGTAACATGCACGGTCTTCCTTTTTAGTCGCAGTGTTTGAGCAAGACGTTCACTCACGAACGACGTTTCCGAACCAGGATCGAGCAGCGCACGGGTCGAAACACTGAGACCACTTGGTGAGGTCATACGCACTTGAGCGGTCGCGAGCAACACCTTGCTATGCGATCGCACGGCGTATGTGGACGCAGATGTCGAGGGTCCTGCCGGGCATCCCGAAGCGCCGATGGATGACGTCGTGTTGCGAAGGTAGGCATCGTGCAATAACGTATGATGAGTCCCTTGACAGGCCATGCACCGGTACGATGATTTGCATGACTTCGTAGTATGTCCAGGGCTCAAACACGAGCTACAGAGCGCATGTGCATCCACGAAGTCTCTCCGTTCCAAGGGGTTGAGAGCCTTGAACCGGGGGCAAAAACCCAGTTGATGAGGGCCGGAGCACTTTGGGCAGACGCGACCTGGCTTCGACTTCGGCGTGGGCTCGTTGGCTACCTGCACTGCAAGGGCAGACCGCTCCCGGGGGGTGATAGTAGCCGGGCGTTTTTGATCCTTGACGGTGACAGATGGAGACGATCGATCCCGTTCTTGCGCGAAGCTGAGAGCGTGGACACGAGTTTCCAGGTACTTCTCCAAATCCTCGAAAGCTGGAACTCTCGTGGGATCATCCAACGAAGATTCCCAGGATATCCGCGTGGTCGTGTCGAGCTTCTCTGAGAGCAGGTGAACGAACAGCTCGTTCCAATGATCCACCGGCCTGCCCAGGGCCTTCAGAGCAAGGCGCGACCCTCGAAATTCGTCAAGAATTCGTTTGAAGTCCTGAGGAGTTGCCTTGCTGATCGCCTTGCTGTGGATTAACCGACGAAGATGGGCAGCCGACAGCATGCGCGGGTTACCGAATCGACGTTCGAGTGATTCAAACGCACCTGCATAACAGCCTTCCATAGTTGGCGTGGCCTCCACCACCCTTGCCGCTTCGCCTCGCAACGCTCCCTTGAGGTATTGGAGCTTCTGAAGTTCCGACAGACGATCATTGTCGTGGATTAACGATCGGAACCGGTCGCGAAACGATTCCCATTCGAGCGTTTCTCCTGAGAAAGTCGGCAAGGTGATCGGCGGGAGTACCACTTCCGGGGATTTGTGTACTGCAGCTGACGGGCCCGAAGATGCACTGGTCCCATTGGCACGCTCTGCAGCGGCTATCAGATCGCTCAATTCTGAATCGCGAAGCACAAATTGCGCCTCCACTTCATCGTAAACCCCTTTCGCGGTGTATTCGGTCGCCTTGGATTCCGGTAGACGCACAATTGCATCGTGATTATTAGTAAACTTCTCCCAGTAAGAGTTGAGAAGGCGCTGTCGTGATTTCAAAACAGTGACAGTCAGGTTATCCTTCCCTAACTTGTCGGTGTTACGTTTGAAATTGTCGATGCGAGTAAACAAATCCGCTTGGCTTTGCAGCAACTCCGCCAGAGCTGGAGCCATGGTAAACACACGCGAGGTAACGAAGAGTCAGAGAAAAAAAGGTCAACACACGGAGGATCGAGCCCGTAACCGTTCAACCGACACTGTTCAAATGAGTTCAAATGTTCGCAAAACGTTCACACAAAAATGTAATTAAACCACCCAAATAAACTATTAACAAAACTTACACTAATCAAGTTTGGTTTGTTTAAAGCGTTCCGTTAAATCGGGGCAAGACCACTCACTTGCACTGCACTACACGTATCAAACGGGTTGCGTGATATCGACGGATTTAACGGTCGCGAGTAGGACGACTCCGGAGGAAAATCGTCGGTGTTTAGATGGTCATTTAATCGGGATTGCGCCGGATATCGCCTATCCGGCTCGAAGGACCAAAAATTGTCTTAGATTTCCCGTAACTTTTCGGGTCGAATCTGTTGACTGGTAATGCAACGGTTTCTTTATAATATGCACATATGCACTTCCCGGGATTAAGATAACCCTAACCGCGGTGATCTGTAAACACACGGACAAAGGGGGAAATTTGGCCGGAAAGGCAAAGCCGAAGGGAATTCGGGGAAAAACGAAAATGAACACTCTTAATCTGATTATCGCAGGTCGCGAGATACGGTTGAACTGCCGCCTATTGTCAAGAGACAATAGGACCTCGCTTCCCCGCACCCCCCAGGCGACGAGCTACTCGGTCCACCCGTGATACCTGAGGAGCACGGGGAAGGGGGCGACAACAGTCCAACGGTACCGCTCGTCTGTTTATTTTCGAATTTGAGAACTATATAATTCGTCTCGAACATAATATGAGTTAGATTCATAATAGTAAGAGGAATAAGTATAGTAATTGTCATTCTATCCATCATATAAGCATAATCCGGCTAATAATATGAGTTAGATTAATAATAATAAGAGTAACAAGTATAGTAATTGTCGTTCAATCGATCATATAAACATAATATGGCGAATGATATCAGTTAGATTGATAATAATATGAGTAACAAGCATAGTATATGTCGTTCTATCGATAATATAAGCTTAATATGGCTAATAATATGAGTTAGATTGATAAAAGTAAGATTAATAAGTATAGTAACTGTCATTCTATCGATCATATAAGCATAATATGGCTAATAATATGAGTTAGATTGATAATAATGAAAGTAACAGGTTTAGAAATTGTCGTTCAATCGATCATACAAGCATAATATGGCTAATAATATGAGTTAGATTGATAATAGTAAGAGTAATAAGTATAGTAATTGTCATTCTATCGATCATATAAGCATAATATGGCTAATAATATGAGTCAGATTGATAATAATGAAAGTAACAGGTTTAGAAATTGTCGTTCAATCGGTCATATAAGCATAATATGGCTAATAATATGAGTTAGATTGATAATAATAAGAGTAACAAGTATAGTAATTGTCGTTCTATCGATAATATAAGCATAATATGGCTAATAATATGAGTTAGATTGGTAATAATAAGAGTAGTAAGTACAGTAATCCTCGTTCAATCGATCATATAAGCATAATATGGCTAATAATATGAGTTAGATTGATAATTATAAGAGTAATGAGTATAGTAATTGTCGTCCTATCGATCATATCCACATAATATGGACAATAATATGAGTTAGATTGATATTAATAAGAGTAATAAGTACAGTAATCTTCGTTCAATCGATCATATAAGCATAATATGGCTAATAATATGAGTTAGATTGATAATAGTAAGAGTAATAAGTATAGTAATTGTCATTCTATCGATCATATAAGCATAATATGGCTAATAATATGAGTTAGATTGATAATAATGAAAGTAACAGGTTTAGAAATTGTCGTTCAATCGGTCATATAAGCATAATATGGCTAATAATATGAGTTAGATTGATAATAATAAGAGTAACAAGTATAGTAATTGTCGTTCTATCGATAATATAAGCATAATATGGCTAATAATATGAGTTAGATTGGTAATAATAAGAGTAGTAAGTACAGTAATCCTCGTTCAATCGATCATATAAGCATAATATGGCCAATAATATGAGTTAGATTGATAATAGTAAGAGTAACAAGTAAAGTAATTGTCGTTCTATCGATAGTATAAGCATAATATGGCTAATAATATGAGTTAGATTGATAATAATAAGAGTAATGAGTATAGTAATTGTCGTTCTATCGATCATATAAGCATAATATGACTAATAATATGAGTTAGATTGATAATAATGAGAGTAACAAGTATAGAAATTGTCGTTCAATCGATCATATAAGCATAATATGGCTAATAATATGAGTTAGATTGATAATAATAAGAGTAACAAGTATAGTAATTGTCGTTCTATCGATAATATAAGCATAATATGGCTAATAATATGAGTTAGATTGGTAATAATAAGAGTAATAAGTACAGTAATCCTCGTTCAATCGATCATATAAGCATAATATGGCCAATAATATGAGTTAGATTGATAATAGTAAGAGTAACAAGTAAAGTAATTGTCGTTCTATCGATAGTATAAGCATAGTATGGCTAATAATATGAGTTAGATTGATAATAATAAGAGCAATGAGTATAGTAATTGTCGTCCTATCGATCATATACACATAATATGGCCAATAATATGAGTTAGATTAATATTAATAAGAGTAATAAGTATAGTAATTGTCGTTCTATCGATCATATAAGCATAATATGGCTAATAATATGAGTTAGATTGATAATAATAAGAGTAATAAGTATTGTAATTGTCGTTCTATCGATCATATAAGCTTAATATGGCTAATAATATGAGTTAGATTGATAATAATAAGAGTAATGGGTATAGTAATTGTCGTCCTATCGATCATATCCACTTAATATGGCCAATAATATGAGTTAGAGTGATAATAATAAGAGTAACAAGTATAGTAATTGATGTTCTATCGATAATATAAGCATAATATGGCTAATAATATGAGATAGATTGGTAATAATAAGAGTAATAAGTACAGTAATCCTCGTTCAACCGATCATATAAGCATAATATGGCCAATAATATGAGTTAGATTGATAATAGTAAGAGTAACAAGTAAAGTAATTGTCGTTCTATCGATAGTATAAGCATAATATGGCTAATAATATGAGTTAGATTGATAATAATAAGAGTAATGAGTATAGTAATTGTCGTTCTATCGATCATATAAGCATAATATGACTAATAATATGAGTTAGATTGATAATAATGAGAGTAACAAGTATAGAAATTGTCGTTCAATCGATCATATAAGCATAATATGGCTAATAATATGAGTTAGATTGATAATAATAAGAGTAACAAGTATAGTAATTGTCGTTCTATCGATAATATAAGCATAATATGGCTAATAATATGAGTTAGATTGGTAATAATAAGAGTAATAAGTACAGTAATCTTCGTTCAATCGATAATATAAGCATATTATGGCTAATAATATGAGTTAGATTGATAATAATGGAAGAAACAAGTATAGAAATTGTCGTTCAATCGATCATATAAGCATAATATGTCTAATAATATGAGTTAGATTGATAATAATAAGAGTAACAGGTATAGTAATCCTCGTTCAATCGATCATATAAGCATAATATGGCCAATAATATGAGTTAGATTGATAATAGTAAGAGTAACAAGTAAAGTAATTGTCGTTCTATCGATAGTATAAGCATAATATGGCTAATAATATGAGGTAGATTGATAATAATGAAAGTAACAGGTTTAGAAATTGTCGTTCAATCGATCATGTAAGCATAATATGGCTAATAATATGAGTTAGATTGATAATAATAAGAGTAACAAGTATAGCAATTGTCGTTCTATCGATAATATAAGCATAATATGGCTAATAATATGAGTTAGATTGATAATAATGAGAGTAACAAGTATAGTAATTGTCGTTCAATCGATCATATAAGCATAATATGGCTAATAATATGAGTTAGGTTGATAATAATAAGAGTAATGAGTATAGTAATTGTCGTCCTATCGATCATATCCACATAATATGGCCAATAATATGAGTTAGATTGATATTAATAAGAGTAATAAGTACAGTAATCTTCGTTCAATCGAACATACAAGCATAATATGGCTAATAATATGAGTTAGATTGATAATAGTAAGAGTAATAAGTATAGTAATTGTCATTCTATCGATCATATAAGCATAATATGGCTAATAATATGAGTTAGATTGATAATAATGAAAGTAACAGGTTTAGAAATTGTCGCTCAATCGGTCATATAAGCATAATATGGCTAATAATATGAGTTAGATTGATAATAATAAGAGTAACAAGTATAGTAATTGTCGTTCTATCGATAATATAAGCATAATATGGCCAATAATATGAGTTAGATTGATAATAGTAAGAGTAACAAGTAAAGTAATTGTCGTTCTATCGATAGTATAAGCATAATATGGCTAATAATATGAGTTAGATTGGTAATGATAAGAGTAACAAGTAAAGTAATTGTCGTTCTATCGATAGTATAAGCATAATATGGCTAATAATATGAGTTAGATTGGTAATGATAAGAGTAATGAGTACAGTAATTGTCGTTCTATCGATCATATAAGCATAATATGGCTAATAATATGAGTTAGATTGATAATCATAAGAGTAACAAGTATAGTAATTTTCGTTCTATCGATAATATAAGCATAATATGGCTAATAATATGAGTTAGATTGATAATAATGAAAGTAACAGGTTTAGAAATTGTCGTTCAATCGATCATATAAGCATAATATGGCTAATAATATGAGTTAGATTGATAGTAATAAGAGTAACAAGTATAGTAATTGTCGTTCTATCGATAATATAAGCATAATATGGCTAATAATATGAGTTAGATTGGTAATAATAAGAGTAATAAGTACAGTAATCCTCGTTCAATCGATCATATAAGCATAATATGGCCAATAATATGAGTTAGATTGATAATAGTAAGAGTAACAAGTAAAGTAATTGTCGTTCTATCGATAGTATAAGCATAGTATGGCTAATAATATGAGTTAGATTGATAATAATAAGAGCAATGAGTATAGTAATTGTCGTCCTATCGATCATATACACATAATATGGCCAATAATATGAGTTAGATTAATATTAATAAGAGTAATAAGTATAGTAATTGTCGTTCTATCGATCATATAAGCATAATATGGCTAATAATATGAGTTAGATTGATAATAATAAGAGTAATAAGTATTGTAATTGTCGTTCTATCGATCATATAAGCTTAATATGGCTAATAATATGAGTTAGATTGATAATAATAAGAGTAATGGGTATAGTAATTGTCGTCCTATCGATCATATCCACTTAATATGGCCAATAATATGAGTTAGAGTGATAATAATAAGAGTAACAAGTATAGTAATTGATGTTCTATCGATAATATAAGCATAATATGGCTAATAATATGAGATAGATTGGTAATAATAAGAGTAATAAGTACAGTAATCCTCGTTCAACCGATCATATAAGCATAATATGGCCAATAATATGAGTTAGATTGATAATAGTAAGAGTAACAAGTAAAGTAATTGTCGTTCTATCGATAGTATAAGCATAATATGGCTAATAATATGAGTTAGATTGATAATAATAAGAGTAATGAGTATAGTAATTGTCGTTCTATCGATCATATAAGCATAATATGACTAATAATATGAGTTAGATTGATAATAATGAGAGTAACAAGTATAGAAATTGTCGTTCAATCGATCATATAAGCATAATATGGCTAATAATATGAGTTAGATTGATAATAATAAGAGTAACAAGTATAGTAATTGTCGTTCTATCGATAATATAAGCATAATATGGCTGATAATATGAGTTAGATTGGTAATAATAAGAGTAATAAGTACAGTAATCTTCGTTCAATCGATAATATAAGCATATTATGGCTAATAATATGAGTTAGATTGATAATAATGGAAGAAACAAGTATAGAAATTGTCGTTCAATCGATCATATAAGTATAATATGTCTAATAATATGAGTTAGATTGATAATAATAAGAGTAACAGGTATAGTAATCCTCGTTCAATCGATCATATAAGCATAATATGGCCAATAATATGAGTTAGATTGATAATAGTAAGAGTAACAAGTAAAGTAATTGTCGTTCTATCGATAGTATAAGCATAATATGGCTAATAATATGAGGTAGATTGATAATAATGAAAGTAACAGGTTTAGAAATTGTCGTTCAATCGATCATGTAAGCATAATATGGCTAATAATATGAGTTAGATTGATAATAATAAGAGTAACAAGTATAGCAATTGTCGTTCTATCGATAATATAAGCATAATATGGCTAATAATATGAGTTAGATTGATAATAATGAGAGTAACAAGTATAGTAATTGTCGTTCAATCGATCATATAAGCATAATATGGCTAATAATATGAGTTAGATTGATAATAATAAGAGTAATGAGTATAGTAATTGTCGTCCTATCGATCATATCCACATAATATGGCCAATAATATGAGTTAGATTGATATTAATAAGAGTAATAAGTACAGTAATCTTCGTTCAATCGAACATACAAGCATAATATGGCTAATAATATGAGTTAGATTGATAATAGTAAGAGTAATAAGTATAGTAATTGTCATTCTATCGATCATATAAGCATAATATGGCTAATAATATGAGTTAGATTGATAATAATGAAAGTAACAGGTTTAGAAATTGTCGTTCAATCGGTCATATAAGCATAATATGGCTAATAATATGAGTTAGATTGATAATAATAAGAGTAACAAGTATAGTAATTGTCGTTCTATCGATAATATAAGCATAATATGGCTAATAATATGAGTTAGATTGGTAATAATAAGAGTAGTAAGTACAGTAATCCTCGTTCAATCGATCATATAAGCATAATATGGCCAATAATATGAGTTAGATTGATAATAGTAAGAGTAACAAGTAAAGTAATTGTCGTTCTATCGATAGTATAAGCATAATATGGCTAATAATATGAGTTAGATTGGTAATAATAAGAGTAATGAGTACAGTAATTGTCGTTCTATCGATCATATAAGCATAATATGGCTAATAATATGAATTAGATTGATAATAATGAGAGTAACAAGTATAGAAATTGTCGTTCAATCGATCATATAAGCATAATATGGCTAATAATACGAGTTAGATTGATAATAATAAGAGCAACAAGTATAGTAATCCTCGTTCAATCGATCATATAAGCATAATATGGCTAATAATATGAGTTAGATTGATAATCATAAGAGTAACAAGTATAGTAATTTTCGTTCTATCGATAATATAAGCATAATATGGCTAATAATACGAGTTGGATTGATAATAATGAGAGTAACAAGTATAGTAATTGTCGTTCAATCGATAATATGAGCATAATATGTCTAATAATATGAGTTAGATTGGTAAAAGTAAGAGTAATAAGTATAGTAATTGTCATTCTATCGATCATATAAGCATAATATGGCCAATAATATGAGTTAGATTGATAATAGTAACAGTAATAAGTGTAGTAATTGTCGTTCAATCGATCATATAAGCATAATATGGCTAATAATATGAGTTAGATTGATAATAATAAGAGTAATAAGTATAGTAATTGTCGCTCTATCGATCATATAAGCATAATATGGCTAATAATATGTGTTAGATTGATAATAATGAGAGTAACAAGTATAGGAATTGTCGCTCAATCGATCATATAAGCATAATATGGCTAATAATATGAGTTAGATTGATAATAATAAGAGTAATGAGTATAGTAATTGTCGTCCTATCGATCATATCCACATAATATGGCCAATAATATGAGTTAGACTGATATTAATAAGAGTAATAAGTACAGTAATCTTCGTTCAATCGATCATACAAGCATAATATGGCTAATAATATGAGTTAGATTGGTAATAATAAGAGTAATGAGTACAGTAATTGTCGTTCTATCGATCATATAAGCATAATATGGCTAATAATATGAATTAGATTGATAATAATGAGAGTAACAAGTATAGAAATTGTCGTTCAATCGATCATATAAGCATAATATGGCTAATAATACGAGTTAGATTGATAATAATAAGAGCAACAAGTATAGTAATCCTCGTTCAATCGATCATATAAGCATAGTATGGCCAATAATATGGGTTAGATTGATAATAGTAAGAGTAACAAGTAAAGTAATTGTCGTTCTATCGATAGTATAAGCATAATATGGCTAATAATATAAGTTAGATTGATAATAATGAAAGTAACAGGTTTAGAAATTGTCCTTCAATCGATCATATAAGCATAATATGGCTAATAATATGAGTTAGATTGATAATCATAAGAGTAACAAGTATAGTAATTTTCGTTCTATCGATAATATAAGCATAATATGGCTAATAATACGAGTTGGATTGATAATAATGAGAGTAACAAGTATAGTAATTGTCGTTCAATCGATAATATGAGCATAATATGTCTAATAATATGAGTTAGATTGGTAAAAGTAAGAGTAATAAGTATAGTAATTGTCATTCTATCGATCATATAAGCATAATATGGCCAATAATATGAGTTAGATTGATAATAGTAACAGTAATAAGTGTAGTAATTGTCGTTCAATCGATCATATAAGCATAATATGGCTAATAATATGAGTTAGATTGATAATAATAAGAGTAATAAGTATAGTAATTGTCGCTCTATCGATCATATAAGCATAATATGGCTAATAATATGTGTTAGATTGATAATAATGAGAGTAACAGGTATAGGAATTGTCGCTCAATCGATCATATAAGCATAATATGGCTAATAATATGAGTTAGATTGATAATAATAAGAGTAACAAGTATAGTAATTGTCGTTCTATCGATAATTTAAGCATAATATGGCTAATAATATGAGTTAGATTGGTAATAATAAGAGTAACAAGTATAGTAATTGTCGTTCTATCGATAATATAAGCATAATATTGTCAATAATATGAGTTAGATTTATAATAATAAGAGTAATAAGTATAGTAATTGTCGCTCTATCGATCACTTAAGCATAATATGGTGAATAATATGGGTTAGATTGATAATAATAAGAGTAACAAGTATAGTAATTGTCGTTCTATCGATCATATAAGCATAATATGGCTAATAATATGAGTTAGATTGATAATAATAAGAGTAACAAGTATAGTAATTGTCGTTCTATCGATAATTTAAGCATAATATGGCTAATAATATGAGTTAGATTGGTAATAATAAGAGTAACAAGTATAGTAATTGTCGTTCTAGCGATAATACAAGCATAATATGGTTAATAATATGAGTTAGATTGATAATAATAAGAGTAATATGTATAGTAATTGTCGTTCTATCGATCATATAAGCATAACATGGCTAATAATATGAGTTACATTCATAATAGTAAGAGGAATAAGTATAGTAATTGTCATTCTATCCATCATATAAGCATAATCCGGCTAATAATATGAGTTAGATTAATAATAATAAGAGTAACAAGTATAGTAATTGTCGTTCAATCGATCATATAAGCATAATATGGCGAATGATATGAGTTAGATTGATAATAATATGAGTAACAAGCATAGTATATGTCGTTCTATCGATAATATAAGCTTAATATGGCTAATAATATGAGTTAGATTGATAAAAGTAAGATTAATAAGTATAGTAACTGTCATTCTATCGATCATATAAGCATAATATGGCTAATAATATGAGTTAGATTGATAATAATGAAAGTAACAGGTTTAGAAATTGTCGTTCAATCGATCATACAAGCATAATATGGCTAATAATATGAGTTAGATTGATAATAATAAGAGTAACAGGTATAGTAATTGTCGTTCTATCGATAATATAAGCATAATATGGCTAATAATATGAGTTAGATTGTTAATAATAAGAGTAATGGGTATAGTAATTGTCGTCCTATCAATCATATCCACATAATATGGCCAATAATATGAGTTAGATTGATAATAATAAGAGTAACAAGTATAGAAATTGTCGTTCAATCGATCATATAAGCATAATATGGCTAATAATATGAGTTAGATTGATAATAATAAGAGTAACAAGTATAGTAATTGTCGTTCAATCGATATTATAAGCATAATATGGCTAATAATATGAGTTAGATTCATAATAATAAGAGTAACAAGTATAGTAATCCTCGTTCAATCGATTATATGAGCATAATATGGCCAATAATATGAATTAGATTGATAATAGTAAGAGTAACAAGTAAAGTAATTGTCGTTCTATCGATAGTATAAGCATAATATGGCTAATAATATGAGTTAGATTGATAATAATAAGAGTAATGAGTACAGTAATTGTCGTCCTATCGATCATATCCACATAATATGGCCAATAATTTGAGTTAGATTGAAATAATAACAGTAATAAGTATAGTAATTGTCGTTCTATCGATCATATAAGCATAATATGGCTAATAATATGAGTTAGATTGATAATAATAAGAGTAATGAGTATAGTAATTGTCGTCCTATCGATCATATCCACATAATATGGCCAATAATATGAGTTAGATTGATATTAATAAGAGTAATAAGTACAGTAATCTTCGTTCAATCGATCATACAAGCATAATATGGCTAATAATATGAGTTAGATTGATAATAGTAAGAGTAATAAGTATAGTAATTGTCATTCTATCGATCATATAAGCATAATATGGCTAATAATATGAGTTAGATTGATAATAATGAAAGTAACAGGTTTAGAAATTGTCGTTCAATCGGTCATATAAGCATAATATGGCTAATAATATGAGTTAGATTGATAATAATAAGAGTAACAAGTATAGTAATTGTCGTTCTATCGATAATATAAGCATAATATGGCTAATAATATGAGTTAGATTGGTAATAATAAGAGTAGTAAGTACAGTAATCCTCGTTCAATCGATCATATAAGCATAATATGGCCAATAATATGAGTTAGATTGATAATAGTAAGAGTAACAAGTAAAGTAATTGTCGTTCTATCGATAGTATAAGCATAATATGGCTAATAATATGAGTTAGATTGGTAATAATAAGAGTAATGAGTACAGTAATTGTCGTTCTATCGATAGTATAAGCATAATATGGCTAATAATATAAGTTAGATTGATAATAATGAAAGTAACAGGTTTAGAAATTGTCCTTCAATCGATCATATAAGCATAATATGGCTAATAATATGAGTTAGATTGATAATCATAAGAGTAACAAGTATAGTAATTTTCGTTCTATCGATAATATAAGCATAATATGGCTAATAATACGAGTTGGATTGATAATAATGAGAGTAACAAGTATAGTAATTGTCGTTCAATCGATAATGTGAGCATAATATGTCTAATAATATGAGTTAGATTGGTAAAAGTAAGAGTAATAAGTATAGTAATTGTCATTCTATCGATCATATAAGCATAATATGGCCAATAATATGAGTTAGATTGATAATAGTAACAGTAATAAGTGTAGTAATTGTCGTTCAATCGATCATATAAGCATAATATGGCTAATAATATGAGTTAGATTGATAATAATAAGAGTAATAAGTATAGTAATTGTCGCTCTATCGATCATATAAGCATAATATGGCTAATAATATGTGTTAGATTGATAATAATGAGAGTAACAGGTATAGGAATTGTCGCTCAATCGATCATATAAGCATAATATGGCTAATAATATGAGTTAGATTGATAATAATAAGAGAAACAAGTATAGTAATTGTCGTTCTATCGATAATTTAAGCATAATATGGCTAATAATATGAGTTAGATTGGTAATAATAAGAGTAACAAGTATAGTAATTGTCGTTCTATCGATAATATAAGCATAATATTGTTAATAATATGAGTTAGATTTATAATAATAAGAGTAATAAGAATAGTAATTGTCGCTCTATCGATCACTTAAGCATAATATGGCTAATAATATGGGTTAGATTGATAATAATAAGAGTAACAAGTATAGTAATTGTCGTTCTATCGATCATATAAGCATAATATGGCTAATAATATGAGTTAGATTGATAATAATGAGAGTAACAAGTATAGAAATAGTCGTTCAATCGATCATATAAGCATAATATGGCTAATAATATGAGTTAGATTGATAATAATAAGAGTAACAATTATAGTAATTGTCGTTCAATCGATATTATAAGCATAATATGGCTAATAATATGAGTTAGATTCATAATAATAAGAGTAACAAGTATAGTAATCCTCGTTCAATCGATCATATGAGCATAATATGGCCAATAATATGAGTTAGATTGATAATAGTAAGAGTAACAAGTAAAGTAATTGTCGTTCTATCGATAGTATAAGCATAATATGGCTAATAATATGAGTTAGATTGATAATAATAAGAGTAATGAGTACAGTAATTGTCGTCCTATCGATCATATCCACATAATATGGCCAATAATATAAGTTAGATTGAAATAATAACAGTAATAAGTATAGTAATTGTCGTTCTATCGATCATATAAGCATAATATGGCTAATAATATGAGTTAGATTGATAATAATAAGAGTAATGAGTATAGTAATTGTCGTCCTATCGATCATATCCACATAATATGGCCAATAATATGAGTTAGATTGATAATAATAAGAGTAACAAGTATAGGAATTGTCGCTCAATCGATCATATAAGCATTATATGGCTAATAATATGAGTTAGATTGATAATAATAAGAGTAACAAGTATAGTAATTGTCGTTCTATCGATAATTTAAGCATAATATGGCTAATAATATGAGTTAGATTGGTAATAATAAGAGTAACAAGTATAGTAATTGTCGTTCTAGCGATAATACAAGCATAATATGGCTAATAATATGAATTAGATTGATAATAATGAGAGTAACAAGTATAGAAATTGTCGTTCAATCGATCATATAAGCATAATATGGCTAATAATACGAGTTAGATTGATAATCATAAGAGTAACAAGTATAGTAATTTTCGTTCTATCGATAATATAAGCATAATATGGCTAATAATACGAGTTGGATTGATAATAATGAGAGTAACAAGTATAGTAATTGTCGTTCAATCGATAATGTGAGCATAATATGTCTAATAATATGAGTTAGATTGGTAAAAGTAAGAGTAATAAGTATAGTAATTGTCATTCTATCGATCATATAAGCATAATATGGCCAATAATATGAGTTAGATTGATAATAGTAACAGTAATAAGTGTAGTAATTGTCGTTCAATCGATCATATAAGCATAATATGGCTAATAATATGAGTTAGATTGATAATAATAAGAGTAATAAGTATAGTAATTGTCGCTCTATCGATCATATAAGCATAATATGGCTAATAATATGTGTTAGATTGATAATAATGAGAGTAACAGGTATAGGAATTGTCGCTCAATCGATCATATAAGCATAATATGGCTAATAATATGAGTTAGATTGATAATAATAAGAGAAACAAGTATAGTAATTGTCGTTCTATCGATAATTTAAGCATAATATGGCTAATAATATGAGTTAGATTGGTAATAATAAGAGTAACAAGTATAGTAATTGTCGTTCTATCGATAATATAAGCATAATATTGTTAATAATATGAGTTAGATTTATAATAATAAGAGTAATAAGAATAGTAATTGTCGCTCTATCGATCACTTAAGCATAATATGGCTAATAATATGGGTTAGATTGATAATAATAAGAGTAACAAGTATAGTAATTGTCGTTCTATCGATCATATAAGCATAATATGGCTAATAATATGAGTTAGATTGATAATAATGAGAGTAACAAGTATAGAAATAGTCGTTCAATCGATCATATAAGCATAATATGGCTAATAATATGAGTTAGATTGATAATAATAAGAGTAACAATTATAGTAATTGTCGTTCAATCGATATTATAAGCATAATATGGCTAATAATATGAGTTAGATTCATAATAATAAGAGTAACAAGTATAGTAATCCTCGTTCAATCGATCATATGAGCATAATATGGCCAATAATATGAGTTAGATTGATAATAGTAAGAGTAACAAGTAAAGTAATTGTCGTTCTATCGATAGTATAAGCATAATATGGCTAATAATATGAGTTAGATTGATAATAATAAGAGTAATGTGTACAGTAATTGTCGTCCTATCGATCATATCCACATAATATGGCCAATAATATAAGTTAGATTGAAATAATAACAGTAATAAGTATAGTAATTGTCGTTCTATCGATCATATAAGCATAATATGGCTAATAATATGAGTTAGATTGATAATAATAAGAGTAATGAGTATAGTAATTGTCGTCCTATCGATCATATCCACATAATATGGCCAGTAATATGAGTTAGATTGATAATAATAAGAGTAACAAGTATAGGAATTGTCGCTCAATCGATCATATAAGCATTATATGGCTAATAATATGAGTTAGATTGATAATAATAAGAGTAACAAGTATAGTAATTGTCGTTCTATCGATAATTTAAGCATAATATGGCTAATAATATGAGTTAGACTGGTAATAATAAGAGTAACAAGTATAGTAATTGTCGTTCTAGCGATAATACAAGCATAATATGGCTAATAATATGAATTAGATTGATAATAATGAGAGTAACAAGTATAGAAATTGTCGTTCAATCGATCATATAAGCATAATATGGCTAATAATACGAGTTAGATTGATAATAATAAGAGCAACAAGTATAGTAATCCTCGTTCAATCGATCATATAAGCATAATATGGCCAATAATATGGGTTAGATTGATAATAGTATGAGTAACAAGTAAAGTAATTGTCGTTCTATCGATAGTATAAGCATAATGTGGCTAATAATATAAGTTAGATTGATAATAATGAAAGTAACAGGTTTAGAAATTGTCCTTCAATCGATCATATAAGCATAATATGGCTAATATTATGAGTTAGATTGATAATCATAAGAGTAACAAGTATAGTAATTTTCGTTCTATCGATAATATAAGCATAATATGGCTAATAATACGAGTTGGATTGATAATAATGAGAGTAACAAGTATAGTAATTGTCGTTCAATCGATAATATGAGCATAATATGTCTAATAATATGAGTTAGATTGGTAAAAGTAAGAGTAATAAGTATAGTAATTGTCATTCTATCGATCATATAAGCATAATATGGCCAATAATATGAGTTAGATTGATAATAGTAACAGTAATAAGTGTAGTAATTGTCGTTCAATCGATCATATAAGCATAATATGGCTAATAATATGAGTTAGATTGATAATAATAAGAGTAATAAGTATAGTAATTGTCGCTCTATCGATCATATAAGCATAATATGGCTAATAATATGTGTTAGATTGATAATAATGAGAGTAACAGGTATAGGAATTGTCGCTCAATCGATCATATAAGCATAATATGGCTAATAATATGAGTTAGATTGATAATAATAAGAGAAACAAGTATAGTAATTGTCGTTCTATCGATAATTTAAGCATAATATGGCTAATAATATGAGTTAGATTGGTAATAATAAGAGTAACAAGTATAGTAATTGTCGTTCTATCGATAATATAAGCATAATATTGTTAATAATATGAGTTAGATTTATAATAATAAGAGTAATAAGAATAGTAATTGTCGCTCTATCGATCACTTAAGCATAATATGGCTAATAATATGGGTTAGATTGATAATAATAAGAGTAACAAGTATAGTAATTGTCGTTCTATCGATCATATAAGCATAATATGGCTAATAATATGAGTTAGATTGATAATAATGAGAGTAACAAGTATAGAAATAGTCGTTCAATCGATCATATAAGCATAATATGGCTAATAATATGAGTTAGATTGATAATAATAAGAGTAACAATTATAGTAATTGTCGTTCAATCGATATTATAAGCATAATATTGCTAATAATATGAGTTAGATTCATAATAATAAGAGTAACAAGTATAGTAATCCTCGTTCAATCGATCATATGAGCATAATATGGCCAATAATATGAGTTAGATTGATAATAGTAAGAGTAACAAGTAAAGTAATTGTCGTTCTATCGATAGTATAAGCATAATATGGCTAATAATATGAGTTAGATTGATAATAATAAGAGTAATGAGTACAGTAATTGTCGTCCTATCGATCATATCCACATAATATGGCCAATAATATAAGTTAGATTGAAATAATAACAGTAATAAGTATAGTAATTGTCGTTCTATCGATCATATAAGCATAATATGGCTAATAATATGAGTTAGATTGATAATAATAAGAGTAATGAGTATAGTAATTGTCGTCCTATCGATCATATCCACATAATATGGCCAATAATATGAGTTAGATTGATAATAATAAGAGTAACAAGTATAGGAATTGTCGCTCAATCGATCATATAAGCATTATATGGCTAATAATATGAGTTAGATTGATAATAATAAGAGTAACAAGTATAGTAATTGTCGTTCTATCGATAATTTAAGCATAATATGGCTAATAATATGAGTTAGATTGGTAATAATAAGAGTAACAAGTATAGTAATTGTCGTTCTAGCGATAATACAAGCATAATATGGTTAATAATATGAGTTAGATTGATAATAATAAGAGTAATATGTATAGTAATTGTCGTTCTATCGATCATATAAGCATAACATGGCTAATAATATGAGTTAGATTCATAATAGTAAGAGGAATAAGTATAGTAATTGTCATTCTATCCATCATATAAGCATAATCCGGCTAATAATATGAGTTAGATTAATAATAATAAGAGTAACAAGTATAGTAATTGTCGTTCAATCGATCATATAAGCATAATATGGCGAATGATATCAGTTAGATTGATAATAATATGAGTAACAAGCATAGTATATGTCGTTCTATCGATAATATAAGCTTAATATGGCTAATAATATGAGTTAGATTGATAAAAGTAAGATTAATAAGTATAGTAACTGTCATTCTATCGATCATATAAGCATAATATGGCTAATAATATGAGTTAGATTGATAATAATGAAAGTAACAGGTTTAGAAATTGTCGTTCAATCGATCATACAAGCATAATATGGCTAATAATATGAGTTAGATTGATAATAATAAGAGTAACAGGTATAGTAATTGTCGTTCTATCGATAATATAAGCATAATATGGCTAATAATACGAGTTGGATTGATAATAATGAGAGTAACAAGTATAGTAATTGTCGTTCAATCGATAATGTGAGCATAATATGTCTAATAATATGAGTTAGATTGGTAAAAGTAAGAGTAATAAGTATAGTAATTGTCATTCTATCGATCATATAAGCATAATATGGCCAATAATATGAGTTAGATTGATAATAGTAACAGTAATAAGTGTAGTAATTGTCGTTCAATCGATCATATAAGCATAATATGGCTAATAATATGAGTTAGATTGATAATAATAAGAGTAATAAGTATAGTAATTGTCGCTCTATCGATCATATAAGCATAATATGGCTAATAATATGTGTTAGATTGATAATAATGAGAGTAACAGGTATAGGAATTGTCGCTCAATCGATCATATAAGCATAATATGGCTAATAATATGAGTTAGATTGATAATAATAAGAGAAACAAGTATAGTAATTGTCGTTCTATCGATAATTTAAGCATAATATGGCTAATAATATGAGTTAGATTGGTAATAATAAGAGTAACAAGTATAGTAATTGTCGTTCTATCGATAATATAAGCATAATATTGTTAATAATATGAGTTAGATTTATAATAATAAGAGTAATAAGAATAGTAATTGTCGCTCTATCGATCACTTAAGCATAATATGGCTAATAATATGGGTTAGATTGATAATAATAAGAGTAACAAGTATAGTAATTGTCGTTCTATCGATCATATAAGCATAATATGGCTAATAATATGAGTTAGATTGATAATAATGAGAGTAACAAGTATAGAAATAGTCGTTCAATCGATCATATAAGCATAATATGGCTAATAATATGAGTTAGATTGATAATAATAAGAGTAACAATTATAGTAATTGTCGTTCAATCGATATTATAAGCATAATATGGCTAATAATATGAGTTAGATTCATAATAATAAGAGTAACAAGTATAGTAATCCTCGTTCAATCGATCATATGAGCATAATATGGCCAATAATATGAGTTAGATTGATAATAGTAAGAGTAACAAGTAAAGTAATTGTCGTTCTATCGATAGTATAAGCATAATATGGCTAATAATATGAGTTAGATTGATAATAATAAGAGTAATGAGTACAGTAATTGTCGTCCTATCGATCATATCCACATAATATGGCCAATAATATAAGTTAGATTGAAATAATAACAGTAATAAGTATAGTAATTGTCGTTCTATCGATCATATAAGCATAATATGGCTAATAATATGAGTTAGATTGATAATAATAAGAGTAATGAGTATAGTAATTGTCGTCCTATCGATCATATCCACATAATATGGCCAATAATATGAGTTAGATTGATAATAATAAGAGTAACAAGTATAGGAATTGTCGCTCAATCGATCATATAAGCATTATATGGCTAATAATATGAGTTAGATTGATAATAATAAGAGTAACAAGTATAGTAATTGTCGTTCTATCGATAATTTAAGCATAATATGGCTAATAATATGAGTTAGATTGGTAATAATAAGAGTAACAAGTATAGTAATTGTCGTTCTAGCGATAATACAAGCATAATATGGCTAATAATATGAATTAGATTGATAATAATGAGAGTAACAAGTATAGAAATTGTCGTTCAATCGATCATATAAGCATAATATGGCTAATAATACGAGTTAGATTGATAATAATAAGAGCAACAAGTATAGTAATCCTCGTTCAATCGATCATATAAGCATAATATGGCCAATAATATGGGTTAGATTGATAATAGTATGAGTAACAAGTAAAGTAATTGTCGTTCTATCGATAGTATAAGCATAATATGGCTAATAATATGAGTTAGATTGGTAATAATAAGAGTAATGAGTACAGTAATTGTCGTTCTATCGATAGTATAAGCATAATATGGCTAATAATATAAGTTAGATTGATAATAATGAAAGTAACAGGTTTAGAAATTGTCCTTCAATCGATCATATAAGCATAATATGGCTAATAATATGAGTTAGATTGATAATCATAAGAGTAACAAGTATAGTAATTTTCGTTCTATCGATAATATAAGCATAATATGGCTAATAATACGAGTTGGATTGATAATAATGAGAGTAACAAGTATAGTAATTGTCGTTCAATCGATAATGTGAGCATAATATGTCTAATAATA